>NC_053028.1:281866865-282109107 GCF_003073215.2 Triticum urartu
GAGATGAAGAAGACAAGATTCGTCTGAGCCCGGTGGCCTTGCCTGATGACGAGCTGACTGCCATTCTCCGCCTCTTGGTTGGGGATAACCAAGAGTACCCGCCGAGCGCCTTTGTTCCTTTGTTCCATCGCAAGGACTGAGAGCAATTCGTTGCCTCTAGGCCGACCTTTGACATGCGCGGGCTGGTGCCGCCAGCGCTCGCTGGGGCCTCTACAACACCGAAGCCGGTGGAGGTGTCTTCCGATGAGTCCCACGGGGAGGAAGAGGGGGATGAAGACTCGGAGGAGACCCCCGAGGAGATGGGGAAGAACTCCCCCTTGAGCAAGGCCGACATCCTCCGCGCTCTGCCAGACCACACCGAGGTCGACGCCCGCCAGGAGGAGAGGGAGCTACCCCTCATCCCGACAAGGGGTAGATCATCGCTGGTCTCTCGAGATGCTGCCTCCGACTTGGCACCGCCTGGGGCCGGCTCCGACCCTTCTCATGCGCCGTCTTCTGCCCCTGGAGCCTGTGTGCCCACTCCTCAGGCCCCGACGCTTTCGGGTTTCAGGCTCCCCAAGAGGAAGGTGGACTATGTCGCAGTGGACCAGTAAGTTCTTCGAGCTTCGTCTTGTTCCTGCTTGTACTTGCTATTTTCTGACATTCGCCCTTGGTTGATAAGGCCGGTGTCTTCAGCGAAGAAGAGGAAGGAGGATGTTGCGGCCATGCCCCCCTCTGCGGAGGAGAGAGGCGACAGCACCCGCACCACCCCAGCTCGGTCGCCCTCGCGAGGCCAGGAGGAGCATCGGCAGGATGAATTAGCCCCTGTGGCCCCGCTGGCTCCGAAAGTGCCGGCACTCGGCTCGGCTGATGAGGTCCCAAGGGCTCCGGAGCCCTCGATCTTCCAGGCTCTGGTAATGACTTCGCCTCCTCCTCCTACTGCGCCTCTGGCCCCAAATTCTTCTACTCCCTCCATGGTCTTGGAGCGTGTCTTCTCGAGGATGGCCAAGCTGCGGGAAGACCTCCTAGGCGTGGACCCGCACCTAGTGGCTGGGCACCTGGAGCTGGCCTCAGGCTCGCTGCACTCCGACTCGGCAGTTCGAGCGTCGCTGAGCCAGGTCGCGGCGGTTTCCGAGAAGGAGAAGCAGGCTGCCGCCAGAGCTGCGGCCGATCACGAGGCGGCGCTGAAGGACGCCGAGGCCGCCCGCGACCGCTGCCGAAAGCTGGAGGGTGAGCTTAAGAGCCTGCACGACGAGCATGCAAAATAAGCACGTGACCGCAAAGCGAAGGAGGAGGAGATGAAGGCTCGGGAGGATGCCATCAAGGGCCGCGATGCCGAGCTGGGGGAGCTGACGTAGGCTCAGGCCACTGAGTGCAGCCAACTGGAGGAGCTGGAGTAGAAGGCAAAGGCGAGGTAGGTCGAGCTCGATGCCAAGGTGAGGGTCCTGGCCAAAGACCGCGTGGCCTTCTCGCTTCTTGAGAAGAGGTCCAGCGTGCCGCTGAAGTCATTGTACGAGAAGGGCCTAGAGAAGCCGCTGACCACCAACGAGGATGGCCCTGCTCAGCTGCTTCCCCACTTGGTGAAGGCGCTTGAGGAAGTCGTGGAGAGCATCGGTCCCATGGCTGAGGCAGAGGCTCGTGTCCTTTCTTCAGCTGCACTGACGTGTGTCTTCAGCCATCTGTACCTTCGCAACCCCAATGCTCATCTCGACGAGCTGTTGGAGCCTGTAGCTGGTGAACATTGCGCGGCCGCCTCCGCAGCCGTGAAAGGTCAGGTGGAGGCCCTGCTGAAGAAGTTCCGCGACTTCGTCCTCGCGCCATCGACCGACGATGCCACCGATCCTACAGCTGGCGGTGTAGGTGAAGACGATGCTACCAAGGGAGGAGCACGTTCTGCAGGTGATGGCGGTGTCCATGGGTGACCTGCGGCTGCTTTCCTGTTTCATTCCTGCAATACGCATTAGGCCTCATGGAGGCGTTAAAACTTTCATTTGATATTGTGAAGACAATATGTCTTGTAATACTTGCTTCGAGATTTTGTGATTTTCTTCCTATTTGCTTTGTGTTTTGCGTTGGCAGAGCCCGGCCCCGCGCATACCTCAACCACGGTTGGGCCGACCAGAGACCAGGACGGACCAAGGAGTGAGGGGCTACGTGACCAGTTAGGCTCCTGAGTCGCGATGCTTAGGGGTCCCCCTTGATGCGCAAACAACTTACAGGGAGAGTACGTGAGGATAGGTTAATGTTCTACATCGGCAGAGCCCGGCCCCACGCATACCTCAACCGCCGTTGGGCCGACCGGAGACCAGGACGGACCAAGGAGTGATGGCTACGTGACCAGTTAGGCTCCTGAGTCGCGATGCTCAGGAGTCCCCCTTGATTTGCAAACAATCTATATACCTTTTCCCTCGCCGAGGCTCGGCTCGGGAGGGGCGTGCGACGACCAGGTCCGGGAGACCTGGTTGGGTGGCGTGTGCTTGGGCGTGACCCGAGCGCAGCCCCCAGGTCCAGGAGACCTTGTTGGGTGGCGTACGCTTGGGCATGACCCGAGCGCAGCTCCCGTGCCCAGCCCCCTTGCGCGGCTCTCCCGAGGGGAGGCTTTGTAATGAGGCCGGACGCTGAGCTCTGGGGCTCGCTAAGGTTGGTACGACCGTGAAGCCGCCCTCAGTTGTTTATCACTAGCGCGGAGCATAGTGCTTCCGCTTGTGCACGGGCATAGTCGCTCCTCGGTAGTGTCAATGGCCAGCACAGAGCATGGTGCTTCCACTTGTACGTGGGAGGGGGGCTCCCTCCGCAGAGAGCCCCTGGGGCGTGTACAACCCTGCCCTGACACGTGGCTTGCATGGTAGGGCTAGACGAGGTGTATCTGGGCACTCGTGAGCCAGCGCGGGACTCACGAGGCCCTACCTCAAGGAGGGTTGCGCCTGGTCTTGGTTCTTGTTCGCTGTGCTGGTCCTGCGAGGTGGTGAGACAACCTGCGTCGAACGAATCTCCTGAGGTTATCACATGAGAAAGCCAAGCACCAACGGCCCCAGGAGGTGACGTAAACGGGGCTAGCCCGCCAGACAGAGCTCAGTCGTTGGATTTATCGACACTGCAGGGATGGGCCTGAGCACAGACGATGTGCTCAACTTACTCACATGAACGGTCCAGAAGAAAGACGGCCGGCGCATAGTCCCCATGATGGGTGGTGATCGAACAAGTAGTAATCATAGGTAGATTAAACAAGAGAGTGGCGGGCTTAAGTAAGTGCATGGGAGATACATGCCACTGGGTCAGGCCCGAGCAGCTTGGGGATGATGCAGCCTGAGGGGCGCTCCCAACAAGGTAAACTAAAGACATAAAAAGAGATACAAGCCACAGGGACGGACCCATGCGGCCTGGGAATGATGCAGCCCGAGGGGCGCTCCCAGCTAAATGAACTTGGAAAATGTCACCTGGTTATGTTGACGAAGGAGAGTTTGGGCAGCTGAAGGAACGCAGTGAAGGGGTTACTCCTCACGAGCCACCGGGACCCTGAGCCTCGGGAGGCTATGGGGGCTCAGGTGGTTCCTTGAGGACCATCTCCATCTCCATCAGGATGGCGTGGTGCCTGGCCTCCTGAGCCGCTAGGATGCGCCGCAAGTTGCGATGATAGGCGGACAACACGCTCGGCAGGCCGAAGGGCATGTGAATGTAGCTGTGCGGTGGGCCCTTGCAGCGTCCCACGCGCGAAGGCCAGAAAAGCTCCTGAGAAGCGGCCCTGTTGAGCCCTGGAACGTCGATACAGATGCGCAGCCCGGCATCCTCGCCTGGATGGGAAGCTACGCCTCATGAGTGGAGATCGCCGCGCATGACCCTTGCGTCTTACAATTCCTGGGTGGTCTTAGTGATGAACTCCCGAACGGTGGGCGATCCTTGCACTGTGCCCTCTTGAGGGAAACGTGCCATGAAGCACGCCTCCAAGTGGTGCCCAATCGCCTCCCTCGTGATGTGGGCAAGGTCTAAGGCCTTCCACAAGAAAGCCCCAGAGCCCTACCCGAGAAGGGCACCGGGCGCGCCTTCCTATGCGATGGAGGGAGGTGCCCCGGGAGCGGGCGCTGATCCTGACGAGGCTCCAGCTGTGACGCCACCCTCCTAAGGTCCTGCACGGCTCAACTACTTCTTCTTCTTCTTGGGGATGACCTCAGGAGGGCCCTCGCCCTTGCTGTCGGGGTCGTCAATTGCTGCAGCTTGGAAGGCACGCTCGAGGGAGCACACCGCGTCTCTTTCTTCACATGGCAGCGTGATGATCCCGCCGCTTCCCAGCATCTTGATGACATTGTAACCGTGATGGGTCACCGCCATGAACTTGGCTAGGGCTGGATACCCTAGGATGGCATTGTACGGTAGACAGATGTGCACGACGTCGAAGTCGATGAGCTCGGTGCGGTAGTTCTTGCGTTCCCCGAAGGTGACAGGGAGGCGGACCTGCCCTATTAGTGTGGTGGAACCTCCGGTCACTCCTGATAAAGGCTTGGTAGGCTGAAGCTGGTCATATGGCACTTGGAGGTTGTTGAACGTTTCGACGGACAGGACGTTGAGCCCTACGCTGCCGTCGATGAGGGTCTTCGTAACTTGCACGTTGCTGATGACTGGGAAGCAAAGCATCGGGAGGGCACCAGCGGTACCTGCGCACTTGAGCTGGTCTGCCAAGTTGAACGTGATGGGTCACTGGGATCATTTGAGCGGGCGTGTGGCTTCGAGCTTGGGGAGGACTGCATTCACTTCAGGAGCAAACTGCTTAAAGATACACTGTGAGGGAGTCCGGCGTTTCCTTGTGGACGATCCTCACGAGGATAATCCCTCCAAGCGCCCTCGCGTGGCTGATCCTGCCAGCGGTCCTCACAAGGCCGGTCACGCCACTCCTGGCGTGGGCCACGGTCATCCTAGCATCCGCCACCACGTCCTCCTCCTTGGTCGTAGCCCCGATCGCCGCGCTCGGGGCGTCGACCGAAGCGTCCTTCGCGAATGGCTCTGAGCTCTTGACAGTCCCTGGTGTTGTGGGTATTCAGGTTGTGGAAGGCTCAGAATGGACGGCTGCTCTTGGATGACTCTGGTTGGTCTCTGCCACGCTTGGTGTCTGGTTCCGCTGTGAGCACGGCTGCTCCCTTGCGCTTCACGTCCTTGGCCTTGGCTTTCTTCTCCTCCGGGTCTGTGGCTGGGAGCTCGAGGAGGGAGAGGCGCCCCTCCTCAGCTCTTGCGCACTTGGTCGCCAGGTTGAACAACTCCAGGGACGTGCACAACTCCTCGTGGATAGCGAGCTCTTCCTTCATCTTGACGTCGCGGACGCCATCAGAGAACGTAGAGATGATGGCCTCATCCATCACCTTAGGGATCTTGAGGCGGACATTGTTGAAGCGCTGGATGTTCTTCTGGAGGGTCTCTCCCGGTTGCTGCCTGACGCGGCTTATGTCACCCGCAGTCGGTGGGCGATCGCGAGTGCCCTGGAAGTTGGCGACGAAGCGGTTGCACATCTCGTCCCCGGAGGAGATTGAGCCCGGTGGCATGTTCAGGAGCCAGGAGCGGGCGCCATCCTTGAGAGCCATGGGAAACCAGTTCGCCATGACTTTCTCATCGCCGTTGGCCGCTTTGATGCTCAGCTCGTAGAGCTGCAAGTACTCTACGGGGTCGGGGGTGCCGTCATAGCGAGGAGGCAGATCCGGCTTGAACTTGCCCGGCAGGCGACGCTACGCAGCTCGGGGGTGAAAGCGCGGCAGCTGGCTTTGGTCATCAGGGCCCGCCTTGGGGGTGGAGCTTGGTCTTGATGGGGTCCGCGCCCTGCCGCTACAGGTGGCGCGCGGTCTTGCTGCAGCAGCCGGTCCTGGCGTGGTGGCGTGAGGAGCAACATAGTGTTTTCTTGCGGTGGGACTTCTTGACAGCTTCTTTCTTCACGCACGGGCGCGGGATGTGGCGGGTCACGTTGGGGAGCTGCGCGCCTTGGCGCCAGGGTGCCGTCTTAGGGCATAGGTGGTGGAGGCGCTCCATGAGCTACATCGCCCGTAGCTGGCAGACGGCGAGGCGGAGAGAGGGATGGCGCATGGGAGCCCCCTACGGTATGGACAAGCTCGGTGATGCGGTCGAGCCAGTCCTCGTAGAGGTCGTCGACCGGTCGGTAGTGCGAGAGCTCGTGTGCCATGAGGAGCGCGGCCCGTGCATCCATGGGAGGGCGACGTGCATGGGAAGAAGAACCGGTCGGGGTCAGCGATGGAGTGGTGGTGCGGCCGTCCCACCACACCGAGGGGTGCAGCGAGGATGCTTGCCGCTCATTCCTCGCCGGGCCGGTGGCGGCGTTGGCGACAGCGATGGGGAACAACGAGGTGGCCCACCGATGGGAGCCGTCTGAGCGACGCGGGTGGCGAGGGTAACCCGGCGCTCAGCACAAGCACGGCGCACGTCTGCTATGGAGACGACGGAGCAACGGGACGCGGAGCGACGGAAGGAAGCTTCGGCACACCCCTACCTGGCGCGCCAAATGTCGGATCACGGGTTCCGGCCAAACCCTCGAGGTTCGAACACTGGGGTGCGTGCGAAGGTTTTCTGCCTATCGATCCACGCCCTAGCTCTCTAAGATCTTGTGGACGAACTTGATGAACTCACAAGGCAAAGACACAAGATTTATACTGGTTCGGGCCACCGTTGTGGTGTAATACCCTACTCCAGTGTGGTGGTGGTGGATTGCCTCTTGGGCTGATGATGAATAGTACAAGGGGAAGAACAACCTCTTGAGGTTGAGGTGTTCTTGTGCTTGGCGAACTTGTGTGGGTGAGATGCCTCCGAATGAGTTCTCCCCTCCTCTTTTCATGCCCTCTTTTCGTCGTTGAATTCGTGCCCGCTACTCTGGTGGCTAATTCTACTTATATAGGCCATGTTCCTCTCCCCAAATATCGAGCAGGAAGGGAGCCAACAATGGCCAATTTGAAAGGGGATAGCTAGTATAGCTTATCCTGACAAAAGTAGTCTTCGCGTGCAAAAGGCTCTAGTGGTGACGCCGTCTTGGGCTCCATGGTGACCTCCGTCTTGCCGCCCTGCTAGTCTTGGTCTCGTTGCACCGATATGGAAACCTTTTCCTTGATGCCTCACTAACCCACGCCTTCGCTTGCCGCCTTGGCACCAAAGAGGAAGCAAGGACACTGCGCGCTAGCGCCCGCCTGGCGCCCGTATGGTCTCAATCGTCATGGCTCGCGTCATGAGGACCTCGCGAGGTTTGCCTTGCCTTGATCTCTCCGCCCCTCGTAAGCCCACCTGGCGAGGCCGCTCCGGAGGAGGTCTTGTGCCATCCGCCTCGCGAGGCTTGGCCCCTCGCGAGGGTCTTGAATACCTCGTTGATGAAGATGGGCCATACAAACCTGCTAGCTCAGCCATGCCATGGGTCGCAGGCAGGCAAGTCTGGGGACCCCCATTCCTAGAATGCCGGCAAACCCCTTTATCGCGTTGGTTGTAAGGTTCTTATTTGTTTGTGCAGGTACGAGGGACTTGCGTGTAGTCTCCTACTGAATTGATACCTTGGTTCTCAAAAACTAAGGGAAATACTTACGCTACTTTGCTGCATCACCCTTTCCTCTTCAAGGGAAAACCAACGCATGCTCAAGAGGTAGCAAGAACGATTTCTGGCGCCGTTGCCGGGGAGGCTTACACCAAGTCAAGTCTAGATTTGATCTCCCAGCAACTAGCCATTTCTGGCGCCGTTGCCCGGGAGATTTACGCACAAGTCAAGACATACCAAGTACCTATCACAAACTCTTATCCCTCGCATTACATTATTTTCCATTTGCCTCTCGTTTTCCTCTCCCCCACTTCACCCTTGCCGTTTTATTCGCCCTCTTTTCCGTTCGCCTCTTTTCTGTTCGTCTCTTTTCACTTGCCTCTTGTGTGATTGTGTGTTGGATTGATTGTTTGTCACAATGGCTCAAGACAATACTAAATTGTGTGACTTTTCCAATACCAACAATAATGATTTTATTAGCACTCCGATTGCTCCTCTTACCAATGCTGAATCTTATGAACTTAATACTGCTTTGATGAATCTTGTTATGAAAGATCTATTTGCTGGCCTTCCTAGTGAAGATGCCGCTACCCATCTAAACAGCTTTTTTGATTTGTGTGATATGCAAAAAAAGAAATATGTGGATAATTATATTGTTAAATTGAAGCTATTTCCTTTTTCGCTTAGAGATCGTGCTAAAACTTGGTTTTCCTCTTTGCCTAAAAATAGTACTGATTCATGGAATAAGTGCAAAGATGCTTTTATCTCTAAGTATTTTCCTCCCGCTAAGATCATCTCTCTTAGAAACGATATTATGAATTGTAAGCAACTTGATCATGAGCATGTTGCACAAGCTTGGGAAAGGATGAAATTAATGATACGTAATTGCCCTACAAATGGTTTGAATTTATGGATGATTATACAGAATTTTTATGCTGGATTGAATTTTGCTTCAAGAAATCTTTTAGATTCGGCCGCGGGAGGCACTTTTATGGAAATCACTTTAGGAGAAGCTACTAAACTCCTAGATAATATTATCGTTAAGTCTTCTCAATGGCACACCGAAAGAGCTACTGGTAAAAAGGTTCATGCGATAGAAGAGATTAATATTTTGAGTGAAAAGATGGATGAACTTATGAAGTTGTTTGCTAATAAGAGTGTTTCTTCTGATCCTAATGATATGCCTTTGTCTACTTTGATTGAGAATAATAATGAATCTATGGATGTGGATTTTGTTGGTAGGAGCAATTTTGGTAACAATGCGTATAGAGGAAACTTTAATTCTAAGCCTTTCCCTAGTAATTCCTCTAATAATTATGGTAATTCCTACAACAACTCTTATGGAAATTTTAATAAGATGCCCTCTGATTTTGAGACTAGTGTTAAAGAATTTATGATTTCTCAAAAGAATTTCAATGCTTTGCTTGAAGAAAAATTGCCTAAGATTGATGAGTTGGCTAGGAACGTGGATAGAATTTCTCTTGATGTTGATTCTTTGAAACTTATATCTCTTCCACTGCATGATATCAATGAGTCTCTCAAAGCCATGAGAATTTCCATTGATGAGTGCAAAGAAAGAACCGCTAGGATGCGTGCTAAAAAGGATTGCTTTTTAAAAGCGTGTTCTTCTAGTTTTGATGATAATAATGATGAAGATCTAGAAGTTATTGTTGTGTCCCCTATTGAATCTTTGTTTTCCAATATTAATCTTGATAAATATGGGATTGGAGATGATTCAACTTTAGTTAAAAGGCGTCCCAATGATTCGGAGTTTTTAGATCTTGATGCTAAAATTGGTAAAAGTAGGATTGAAGAGGTCAAAACTTTACATAGCAATGAACCCACTATTTTGGATTTCAAGGAGTTTAATTATGATAATTGTTCTTTAATAGATTGTATTTCCTTGTTGCAATCCGTGTTAAATTCTCCTCATGCTTATAGTCAGAATAAAGCTTTTACCAAACATATCGTTGATGCTTTGATACAATCTTATGAAGAGAAACTTGAATTAGAAGTCTCTATCCCTATAAAACTTTATGATGAGTGGGAACCTACTATTAAAATTAAAATTAAAGATCATGAATGCTATGCTTTATGTGATTTGGGTGCTGGTGTTTCCATGATTCCAAAAACTTTGTGTGATGTGCTAGGTTTCCATGAATTTGATGATTGTTCTTTAAAGCTGCATCTTGCGGATTCCACTATTAATAAACCTATGGGAAGTATTAATGATGTTCTTATTGTTGCAAATAGGAATTATTGATATGAAAGAAGGAAATATTAGATTCCAATTTCCGTTAAGGAAGGGCGTGGAACACTTTCCTAGGAAGAAAATTAAATTACCTTATGAATCTATTATTAGAGCCACTTATGTATTGCATACCAAAGATGACAATACCTAGATCTATTCTTACTTTCATGCCTAGCTAGGGGCGTTAAACGATAGCGCTTGTTGGGAGGCAACCCAATTTTAATTTTGTTTCTTGTTTTTTGTTCCTGTTTAGTAATAAATAAATTATCTATCCTCTGTTATGATTGTGTTTTTATGTTTTATTTAGTGTTTGTGCCAAGTAAAGCCTTTAGGATCTTCTTGGATGATTGTTGTTTGATCTTTCTGAAAAAACAGAAAGTATGCGCTCACGAGAATAATTTTCGTTTTTAACCAGAGAGCGATAAAATACTGATTCCAATTGAAGTAGATCAATATACAAATTATTTAGGTCTTCGTCATTTTGTAGAATTGTTTGAGTTACAGAAGTATTCGAAACCTACAGATTGCTACAGACTGTTCTGTTTTTGACAGATTCTGTTTTTTCGTGTGTTGTTTGCTTATTTTGATGAATCTATGGCTAGTATCAGGGGGTATGAACCATAGAGAAGTTGTAATACAGTAGATTTAACACCAATATAAATAAATAATGAGTTCATTACAGTACCTTAAGTGGTGATTTGTTTTCTTATACTAATGAAGCTCATGAGATTTTCTGTTGAGTTTTGTGTTGTGAAGTTTTCAAGTTTTTGGGTAAAGATTTGATGGATTTTGGAACAAGGAGTGCCAAGAGCCTAAGCTTGGGGATTCCCAAGGCACCCCAAGATAAAATCTAAGGACAACCAAAAGCCTAAGCTTGGGTATGCCACGGAAGGCATCCCCTCCTTCGTCTTCGTCTATCGGTAACTTTACTTGAGGCTATATTTTTATTCACCACATGATATGTGTTTTGCTTGGAGCGTCTTGTATGATTTGTGTCTTTGCCTTTTAGTTTATCACAATCATCCTTGATGTACACATCTTTTGAGCTAGATAATTTTTCTCTAGTGCTCCACTTATATCATTCTGGAGCACGGTGGTGGTTTTATTTTATAGAAATTATTGATATTTCATGCTTTGCTTATATCATTTTGAGAGTCTTTTAGAACAGCGTGATAATTTGCTTTGGCTATAAAATTAGTCCTAATATGATAGGCATCCAAGATGGGTATAATAAAAACTTTCATATAAAGTGCATTGAATACTATGAGAAGTTTGATTCTTTATGATTGTTTTGAGATATGAAGATGGTAATATTAGAGTCATGCTAGTTGAGTAGTTGTGAATTTGAGAGATACTTGTGTTAAATTTTGTTATTCCCGTAGCATGCACGTATGGTGAACCGTCATGTGATGAAGTCAGAGCATGATTTATTTATTGATTGTCTTCCTTATGAGTGGCGGTCGGGGACGAGCGATGGTCTTTCCCTACCAATCTACCCCCCTAGGAGCATGCGTGTAGTACTTTGTTTCGATAACTAATAGATGTTTGCAATAAGTATGTGAGTTCTTTATGACTAATGTTGATTCCATGGATAATACGCACTCTCACCCTTGCGCCATTGCTAGACGCTCTAGTACCGCGCAACTTTCGCCGGTACCATAAACCCACCATATATCTTCCTCAAAACAGCCACCATACCTACCTATTATGGCATTTCCATCGCCATTCTGAGATATATTGCCATGCAACTTTCCACCGTTCCGTTTATTATGACATGCTTCATCATTGTCATATTGCTTTGCATGATTATTTAGTTGACATCGTATTTGTGGCAAAGCCACCATTCATAATTGTTTCATACATGTCACTCTTGATTCATCGTATATCCCGGTACACCGCCGGAGGCATTCACATAGAGTCATATATTTTTTTTCTAGCATCGAGTTTTAATTCTTGAGTTGTAAGTAAATAAAAGTGTGATGACCATCATTATTAGCGCATTATCCCAGTGAGGAAAGGATGATGGAGACTATGATTCCCCCACAAGTCGGGATGAGACTCCAGACAAAAAAAATAAAAAAGAGAAAAAAGAGGCCATAAAAATAGGAAAAATCCCAAATAAAAAAAGAGAAAAGGAGAGAAGGGGCAATGCTACTATCCTTTTACCACACTTGTGCTTCAAAGTAGCACCATGATCTTCATGATAGAGAGTCTCCTAGGTTGTCACTTTCATATACTAGTGGGAATTTTTCATTATAGAACTTGGCTTGTATATTCCAATGATGAGCTTCCTCAAAATGCCCCAAGGTCTTCGTGAGCAAGCAAGTTGGATGCACACCCACTTAGTTTCTTTTTGAGATTCCATACAATTATAGCTCTAGTGCATCCGATTCATGGCAATCCCTACTCACTCACATTGATATCTATTGATGGGCATCTTCATAGCCCGTTGATACGTCTAGTTGATGTGAGACTATCTTCTCCTTTTTGTCTTCTCCACAACCACCATTCTATTCCACCTATAGTGCTATATCCATGGCTGACGCTCATTATTGCGTGAAGATTGAAAAAGTTTGAGAACGTCAAAAGTATGAAACAATTGCTTGGCTTGTCATCGGGGTTGTGCATGATTTAAATATTTTGTGTGGTGAGGATAGAGCATAGCCAGACTATATGATTTTGTAGGGATAACTTTCTTTGGCCATGTTATTTTGAGAAGACATAATTGCTTAGTTAGTATGCTTGAAGTATTATTATTTTTATGTCAATATTAAACATTTATCTTGAATCTTTTGGATCTGAACATTCATGCCACAATAAAGAGACACGGGTGCGCATCGGTCCTAAACAAACGGTTTAAAACCCCTTCCCATGGCGGCATCTGGAACCGTCGACAAGTGAGTGTGGGCGATACGGGGGTCCTTCCCACACGACCCAGAAACCGTCGGGATATGCCCTCCTGGCACACACGTTCGGCAAAATGAGGTTGTGTGCGACCGGCGAGCGCTCATATACGGAAATAACGTATAGTACAGAAAAAAATACAATTATATGGCGAAATTGTTTCCGGTCGCAAGTACATCCCACACAGTCAGTCCCCGCTAGATGTTTCCGTTCGTATGTACATCCCACACAGTCGCTCCAAGGAAAACATTTCCATTCACAGGTACATCACACACAATTTTTCCCGTTAAATCATTTGTGATAGTGTTGCCATTGCACACGATATTAATAATTTTATCGTTTGCGTTATTGAATGCATCACACACGGTGCATACAAAGAAACTATGTGGCAAAGGTTGTCCATCACACACACTTTTTATGTGATGAATGTTTGCGCAAGGTGGCCTAATGAAACAGTTTTCAAGAGAAAGTCGTGTGTGCAGTGGAGATTGATCGCACATGTAGTGGATCCTAGAAATGTTTCTGATCTCCACGTATATCGCAGACGTTTCGCTTTCGCAAACCGTGTGCAGTGTAATCCCTATTTAATCCATAATTAATCCCTAATTTAAAAATCACATGTTATGAATTTGAAAGTAGGCAATCACTTATTTCATATCCAACCATGTTTATTACAAATATAGGTTCAACCACGAATCCATAATTCAATGCACAGGTACATATATGGAAGAACTACAAAAGCACCAAGTAAAGAATGATGCACCACAGTTGTACTAAAGACTATAAAGAGAGAGGCAAAAGACATTCTGGTTGCTGGAGAAGGTGAAGCAGAATGCCCATATTGTGCCCTCCTCCATGCGTAAGGCGCGCACGACTCTAGGCCAACCCCTTGTGATGGATGCCCGTCCATCCTTCAGTGTCTTCATTAGGACTTCTCGATGCTCATTGTAGTCTGGATGAAATACTTTAACCTTCATTGCATGTCCACCAATCATGTACTTTGCGAGGTAATCTTGAGTGAACTGCTTCGGGAACCACTGGGAACGAAAAAGATTCAGACATTGTTGTCTAACAACTCATTACGGGCAGTATAAAGAGAAGGTTGCAGAGTTTGTAGTTACCATCCTACAGCTCACTGTTGTGTTGGATAGAGCATAAACAAATAATTTGCTTGCCACCATTCATATCTTTTTGCTAATAATCCTTATCAGTTTCCTCACTTGATGCTTGTTCATCAATATCTCATTGCCCCATACGCAAAAAGGGTCGATGCGTGGATCCTTGCCAAGGGCATATGTACCTACAAGCAACAAGTCAATATTAGAAGCTAACTAGTGTCCAGGCCTGGATCTATATGCACTACATTATGGAACGACGGGGGAGTACAAGCCGAGGGATGAAGCTAACCTCGGTGGAAAATGGTGGCCATTCCCATTGTTGTCCTGCATAAGTAGTGGAAAGGCATGATAAGTACAGCAATCTTAACATCAAACAATTATAAGAAAGGTAAACAACATCATCTCCAAAATGATAGCTTGAATGTGTTGGTTTCAGCATGATGTTAAAGCAGATATAAAATGGAAGGCAATGTTACCGACAGCAGGCTTAACAACCATCAAATATTGCAATTCAAATTGGTATTGTTGAAAATGAATAGAACGTAGGTAATGCTTAAACATCACACAGGATAAATGTGTAAAACTAAAAATAAAGGGCATGTGTTAACTACACCAGGAATAACTGGAACCAAATATAGCCGTTCAAACTGGTATTGATGTAGTCGAGCGGCACAGTTCTGACTTGCACATAACGAACCACACATTGTGAATGACTGAAATAAACAAGGCATAAATGACTAGTATAACAACCAAATATAGCCATTGAAAACTGGACAGAGTCTCACTGCAACCAACCTAACAAGCATATACAAATAAATAGGGAATATGCTTGAAAACTGGACAAATGCTCACTGCAACCAACCTAACAAGTAGATAAAGATAAACAAGGCATCTGCTTTATAACTAGAGAAATGCTAAAAAAAGCAACCTAACAACCAAATACAGATAAACAAGGCATCAGCTTGATAACTGGACAAATGCTAAAAAAGTAACCTATCAACCAAATACAGATAAACAAGGCATCTGCTTGATAACTAGACAAATACTCACTGCAAGCAAACTAAGAACCAAATACAAATAAACAAGGCATCTGCTCGATAACTGAAAAATGCTCACTCCAACCAACCTAACAGCCAAATACAGATAAACAAGGCATCTACTCACTATAAACAACCAAATATAGCCATTCATGAAACTAAAGTGGACACTTCATACTTAAACATCACATAGACCTATTGAACAATACATTTTTGCATAACTGAAATAATTAAACATGGCACAGTTAAAGCATCGCAAATGCTACTACCACAAAAGGTACGGGTTGGCAAGCTAGAAAAGGTAATATTTGCTGATAGAATGTTGCCTCACATTTCATGGACGGGATCCTTCCAGTTGGAAGAGCACAGACCCATGGTGCGCTCTCTGATGTCACAGATGGGCTGTTTCACCTTGGAAGAACCTTCATGGGTGCCATCCTCGTGGTCGTGGTCGATGAGATTTGACTTGGCAATTGAGGATCCCAAGCCGCCGCCGTAGAACGTGTCCTTCATAAGTGACAAAATGGGCTCGATGGCGTATAAAGCTCGCAAATCCTTGACCTCTTGCCGGAGGAGATCAGCGGCAGGGCCGTCGAAGAGATCAACGGCAGTTGAACCATAGGGGTTGGGGATGGACCACTTAACCTGTGACTTGGCCCGCGTGAAGCCGTCAGTGTGGACGAGCTTGACGTCATAGCCAGCTTTCCCGAGATACAATAATACGCTAGCCCGCTGACATGAAGCCTTCGGCATGGCAACCTAGTCAACGTCTCCGCCGGCTTCCGCGGTGACGTGTTGCTCCGGGATCGACAGGTCGGGGCGAACGGCGGCCACCTCGCCAACGTCCGTTGGAGAGGCCATGATAAACCTTTTCTTGGCCGAACGCTCGTCGGGCTCCCCGGGATACGTGATCGAGCTTAGGTTGTGACATTCTAGAGAAGGGGATGTGGATCTTGCGGGGAGGGACACCGCAGGCCTCATCTAAAAACTCGGGGGAGTGACGCGACGGTATGGGAATCATTTGATAACCTAAACTTTATTATCTAAGCTAGGAGGAATGGGCAGACCGGCAGGGTTGGCGGCGGTGCCGGCAGTGGCCGCAAGCTAGGGTTCAAAGGGGGGAGGGGGCGGGTGCGGGACTGTGGAGGGGGTGGTGTTTGAGGATACGCCGCGACTACCGAAGATTTTAGAAATGGTTGGTGGAGATGGTGGTGGATGAGGGAGGGCGACGGTTCAAATGCCTTGGCCTCGGCTGCTAATATTGAAGATGCGGGGCGGGAGTGCCCAAGATCGCGCACGGTCCAATAACAATATGCGTGTATGATAATAAGGAAAAGTGGCACGAATCCGCCGATTTTTGCAACGCTCAAGGTGGGTAGTTTGTTTTTTATATTTCTAGCTAGCTGGTATATCACACACGGTTCATCCTAATTTCCAAATAAACTTACCCGCCTTTAGCTTCCATAGGTGGTGGTTTTACAGCGCACTTAAATCACACACGGTTAAGCCAGTACCTCCACCCTTTGCTAGCGCTTGTGCGGTCTTGGTGATTTAAGTGCACTTGCATCGCACACGGTTGAGACAGTACCTCCACCTTAATTTTCTCGCGCTTGCACGGTCGTGGTGATTCACATCGCACTTGTATCGCACACGGTTTAGATATTATACCCCGTGCCCGTTGAGGATCATCAGAGTCTTTGCAGCAAAATATAACGCTAGGGAGGGTCAAAAGACAGCCACACTAGCATGTGGCCCAAATATATATGAGTGAAAAGGGTGGTATGTGATGTTCAAAATTCCAATGCACAACTTTGACCCCGCGGGCCCATGGTTGGGCGCGTCATTTAAGATCGATGAGAGGAGACATAAGTCAAGAACCACCTGGAAGTGGCCAAATATATGTACGAATATTGGGGATGTTTAAAACGTTAAATACACAATGCATAACTTTGGTGGCACCTGCCTCGCAAACCCAAAAGCACCCTAACAACCACCTAGCTAGGATATATATAATGACATAATGTCGTACCTAGCTAGGATGCTTGTCCCACCACCACCCACTTCGTGTCAGCGGGGAGGATGCATGTAATGATCGATACTTTGGTCATACATGCATGTCGGTATGACCTACCATAAGACGGACTAATGAATCTTTCGTTTGGTCAAATGACAGTTGTTGTTGTCGATAAACCGCTTGGGCCAATAGATTAAACCATCATAAACATCGCACGAGAGGGACCACAAAACCAGCACCTCTTGCATGCGGCCCAAAATGATGTACGTTGGGAAGGGTGATGCGTGTTTTCAATATAGAATAATGTACAATTTAGATGTGGTGCCTACCTCTCGATATAGACAACAACCATGAATGCAAGGTAGTTAAGGACGAGATACGTACACAGGGTTTGATGTAGGTCGAACCCAACAATCCAAGCATATGGGAGGGAATTCTGACAATGCATGAGCTCGAGTTTTGGTTGACCAACATTTGACGGTGCCCGGCCCTAACATGAACTAGGAGGAATTCATTCATGGCAAACACATACCCCTCATTATTGGTCAAAGGGGTGATATATATACACTCGGGGAGCCCACATATATCTGTGTCATCACAAAAAACCGCACAAGGGAGACGTGGTCGATCAGAAGACCCTATATACACTACATGTGGCCCGAAAATATGTCTGGGTACGATGGTGTATGATGTGTTTAAATCACAAATGCACAACTTCGATGGGCCACTCCAGGTACATTACAAACCAAACACCGTACCCGACTCCAAGCCTGGTTCAATACCTATGATGTCAGTTTCCCAACTTCGAGGCGGTAGCGGGGGGGGGGGGGGTCATCCCACGCATGCGCTTAAACTTTATTTTGTCTAGCATGGGACACATATTATATCTATACATCTATACACATATATAGTGTGCGAATAACTATGAAAGTTGCTCGTTGGATGAAGCCAATCTGACGGTACAGAGATGGCAAATCCGAGCACTACTGGCCATTGGATATCATCTACATTCCACCAGATTCTGCCGCATGTACAATCTAGAAGACTCCATGGTTGAACTTAAGCATAATGCACAAACCTCTAAACACAAGCACTTCTCCTTTTTTCTCTAGAATCTTCCATAACTTAATTGCCCAAACCTTTTTTTCTAAATGAGTTGTCACTATTTGTTTTTACCTTTACAATGCAAAATTTCATGAATCTTAAAATAGTTTTTTTACAAAACTAATTGATTTTGGATGAGATGAACTATAAGTATTAAATGAACATCTACATCATGCATATATGGGAGAAGAGGCGGGAAACCGATGAGAGGAGTGGCGAGAAACGGTAGCCTGTTTTGAGTGAAAACCTAGTAGAGAAGGAAGCCTGAGCTATGCGACGCATGCGCATAGTGCTTACCCATGTACTACATGTGCTGTCGAAAGGGATCAGGGTTGCCGTTCGATCTGGGATCATCCAACGGTGCACACGTATGATCCGTGGGGATTGGGTTCTGGCCAGTCAGAACGGAAGACTCAGATCGCGCGCACAACCGGGGGGGGATATCATACGGAAACCAACATTCGGTGGAAACTGGTGAAAACCACGGGAAAAAGATGTTTTGAAGTTTCAAAAAAATTTAAAAAATGCGGGATGTTAAGATGATGATGTTTTATTGGCACACAAAATTTGAAGTTGAAACATATTAAGAGATGTGAGCTATGAAAAAGACAAAATCAGTGTTGAATAGTGCCGAATAGTAATGTCACTATTCAGGGCGGAATTTTTTCTTTTTCATAGCTCACATCTCGTAATGTTTTTCAACTTGAAATTTTGTGTTGCAATAAAACATCACCTTATTAACGTCCCACATTTTTTTCAGATTTTTATGAAACTTTAAAATATGGTTTCCATGAAGTTTTCATTGAATATCGGCTTTCGTGAGTGAACCATGTGCTATTTCAAAACATTTCGTGAGAATAATATCGGTTTTTAAATCCCCGTAAATCCAAAACTAAGCTGAAAATCGTGAAACCTGCCATGGTGTCATGACATCGCACTTATATGTCGAGGAATTTTTTTGTCCACTGTGGCGCAAGTTTTATTACAAGCCTCTTACAAACCGGAGCTTCTCTCAAAGAAGCCTCATGGTTCCGATAGGGAAATGTGTCTCCCTTGTGGGCGAAACGTAATCACTACCTCTTTTCACCTTGTATTTTCTTCTACGGGCAACATGGAACGATAGAATATTCGTGCTAAAATTTAAACGTATTCAGGGTTCGTTTGGCCTTTTTATACACTAATTGAGTTTCCTAGGCATTTAATGTCCATAATTCAAATCTGAACTACAAATACATGCTCCAGTTCACCAAAATGGCTAGAAAAATTATACATGTGTCCTTGGGTGCATGTTAGGTCCCATGCCAGGAATGGGAACGAATTACAACCGTACAGCTGTCATGGCTCGTACTCAAACATTTCGAATGTCGGTTTTTAAGTCCCCATAAATCCTAAACTCACCGGAGAATCATCAAAGGTGGCATGCTGTCACGTCATGGCACATATGTGTCGTGGTAAAAACATAGCCAATTTGGGCCAAGCTTTATTACAAACCTCTTACAAATCGGAGCCTGTTGCAAGAACCCTCGTGGTTTCGATAGGGAAACGTGTCCCCTTGTGGGCCAAATGATCACTCCCTCTTCTAGCCTCGTATTTACTTCTACATGCGGCACGGAACAACTGGAGATTCAGGCTGAACTTTGAAATTATTCAGGGTTTGTTTAACCTTTTTATTAGTTTTCTAGGCATTTAATGTCCATCATTCAAATCCAAACTACAAATACATGCTCCAGTGCACCAAAATGACTAGAAAAAACGTACATGCTTCCTTGGGGTGCATGTTTAGGTCCCATGGAACGAATGGAAACGAATTCAGCCATCTTGCCGTCCTGGCCTGGCCACAAACATTGCGAATCTCGGTTTTTAAATGTCTGTAAATCCAAAACTCACCAGGAAATCATGAAACTTGGTATGGTGTCACTAGATGGTATATATAATTGTCCAATTTGGGCGAAGCTATATTACAAGACTTTTACAAACCGGAGCCTGTCGTAACCCTCGTGGTTCCGGTAGGGAAACATGCCCCTCTTGTGGGCGAAAGGATAATCGATGCCTCTTCTCGCCTTGAACTTTGTTTTCTACATGTAACATAGAATAACAGGAGTGTCGGGCTGAAATTTGAAACTGTTCAGGGTTTGTTTGGCCATTGTATATATATTACTAATTACTAAGTTTTCTATGCATTTAATGTAGTCCATAATTCAAATTTGAACTAGAACCACATGCTCAAGTGAAGAAAAATGGGTGGGAAATCGTACATGTGTCACTGGGTGCATGTTTAGGTCTCGTTTAAGGAATGAGAATGAATTACACACTTGTCGTCGTCCTGAAACAATGAGAATCTTGATTTTTAAATCCCAGTAAATAAAAAAGTCACCTAAAGAACATGAAACTTGGCATGGTTTCATGACATGGCACATATTTGCCGTGGTAAGAAAAATCGTCCAGTTTGAGAAGAGGCGCACACATTAGTAGCCAAAGAAGTCCTTTTTGAAAAAAAGCTGACACGTTAATATCACAAATGGTTGTATTATATTTACCGTGTCGAAATTTAACCATACTCGGTGGCGTGCGTGCAACTGTTTGATTAGATGGGACGATCGCGAGAAGTCTGCCGTGCAGCTTCGACGGGACGCGTGCGAGCAGCATGGCCGCCCATGCTCACCGGGAAGCGAGTTCTTTGACCTCCATGCACCAGCCGCCGCCCGCCTCGCTCACAATTTCTCCATTAATGGGTTAATTAAAGCACCTGGACGGAGGGTGTTTGCTTGTGATCCCATGGCAGCATTTGCTTTGTTCGTGTTTTCAACTAGTATTCCGCCCTAATTTAAATTGCCATATAGCGCAACAGATAATATGACCACAAATAAAATGGCAACGGATAATATGACGACAAATTTACAATGGCGCACATAATAATTGTCTTACATATTCCAGATAATTTAAAATGCCACATGCGGCAAATCCCAGAAGACACGGGGGCAAGAGAAGAAGGAAATTGCAGACAACGATCTGGGTCGCTACTGTCTCTACTTGTCGATGGATCGCCGGGCGGCGAAATCCTCTAGCTCCTTCTTCAATTCCTCACGACTTTGCTTGAAAGCAGCCACGAATTCCTCCACCTCATGCTCGCGCTCGATCGGGAGCTTCCTCAAGCCACCCATCAGTTCCTCGACGACCGCTTTTAGTGTCATCTCCGAGGCACTGCTCTGCTCATGCCGCATCTTCCATGCGGCGGCCTCCTCCACCTTCTTGGCGACCAACTTGAGGAGCTTCACATTGTCATCCATGAGTTTCTCGACGAGGCCGGTCGCCTTGTCAACCGAGGCATCAATGATCTTGATCATCTTCATGAAGCCGTCGACCAGCTCTTGTTGCATAGTGATGCCAGCGGGAATACCATCATCGTCGGCAAAGGACTTTAGGAACGCCGGCTCGTCACGATGGCCGATGCCGCGAATGCGCTTGTGAGAGCCCTCGTGTGCCCATGAGAGCTCGTTCGAGGGCTCCGTAGTGCGCCCAGACATCTCTGTTACAGCTACGGCTTCGCGATGGGACCTCTCTAGTGCTTCTGCGGCCTTGGTCTTTGCTGCCTGGTTATATGCCCACCCTAAACTCCTCCTACCGGTCATGGCGGAACGATTTGACAGAGAAAACTAGTTTTGTGGGTGATGAGGAGAGGAACTATGAAGTAATTTTCGAGTGGGTAGTTTTTATAGCCCAGTGCTAAGTGTGAACACATATTAGTTTGAGAGGTGTGAACAGATTTGCAATTACTTATTGCGTTGTAATCAGCAATGTGACGAGAAACAAGGTCAAAATTTATTGATGGCAGAAGGTTGACCGCGTGGTTGCTCGCCGTTGAGGCAATGTTACAATGGCAACTGTTAATAATTCTTAATAATCGTCTTACCTATTCAGGATAATTTAAAATGCCAAATGCAGCAAGGCCCAGAACACTCACGACCTACATATGCATACAATTATAATAAAATATAAGCTAAAAGGCTGAGTTGGCGGCCTTCCGATGATGGTCTTCTCGGACTCCATGATCAGCATAGCACCCTTGCGGCTGTGTGCGATACTCCTAGCCACCGCAAGCAACTAGTTTGCATTTTTCTACACACAGAATCGCACTTCAACTAACTGTATTAACCGCCTGTGTTGTAAATTCTCATCACAAATAGTTCATCCGAGTTGGCTGTTTGCCACGTATCACACACATATTGTTAAGTTGAACCGTTTCTGTTGCATTCGCTAATCGAAAACAGTTCGTCCGAGTGAACCGTATGCCTTAAATGACACACACCTTGATGTGGCTAACTATTTATGTTGCACTCCCTAATAGCAAACGGTTCATCGGAGCGAACTGTATGTCGTATATCGCACACACATTGATATGGCTGCCATTTCTGTTGTTCTGCATCATTGCAAACAATTCTGTCGGCGTTCTGGGAACGGGGGTCCCCAGACTTGCCTGCCTGCGGCCTGTGGCGTGGCTCAAAGGGGGCCCAGTGCGGCCCATTTTCACCAACACAAACCCAAGACCCTCGCGAGGGGCCAAGCCTCGCAGGGCGGACGACGCAGAGCATCCTCAGGCGCGGCCTCGTCAGGCTGGCTCACGAGGAGGCGGAGAGATCAAGGCGGGGTACCTCACGAGGTGCCCGTGACACAAGCCATGACGACCGGGGGCGCCAGGCGGGTGCCAGCCCGCGTAGTGTCCTCCCTTCCTCTTTGGTGCAAAGGGGGCAAGCGCAGCCGCGGAGTACCGAGGCATCAGGCAAAAGTTGCCATTTCGGTGCTACGAGACCAAGACCAGGAGGACTACGAGATGGAGGTCATCGTGGAGCCCATGACGGCGTCATCACCAGAGCTTTGCACAGGAGAAGACTACTTTTGTCAGGATAGTTGATACTAGCTGTCCCCCTTCAAATTAGCCCACCATTGTTGGCTCCCTTCCCGCTTGATATTTGGGAAGAGGACCAGGGCCTCTATAAATAGGACCAACCACCCACAGAGCAAAGGAGGCCAGAGGGATCGAAGGATAGAGAAGATCAGGTAGAGAGAGAGAGAAGGGTGACTGAGCTCCTCCCAGTAGTTCAGCGCCCCAGCCAAGAACAGACCCTCGCGAGGCTGTTCTTCCTTGTATTGTTCATCATCATCAGCCCAGGAGGCAATCCACCACACCACACACTAGAGTAGGGTATTACACCACAACGGTGGCCCAAACCAGTATAAACCTTGCGTCTCTTGTGCTGTTCTTTCTGTAGTTTAGATCTTGCCAAGGCGGAGGGGTGCAGGTAGGTAGGAGGCGAAATCTCCGCGCGCACCCCAGTGTTCGAACCTCAAGGGTCTACCGGAACCCGAAATCCGACATTTGGCGCGCCAGGGAGGGGTGCGCCGGAATCCACCTTCTACCGCTTCACGCCCCGTCGCGTCGTCATCACCATGTCCGGCGACCAGGCGGGCAACCCAGATCCGTGGGCGGCGTGGCCCGCCCGCGCAGAGCCGCTTGCCTCGGGCGACCCCGTGCCCCAGGCAGCTCGCGGTCCGCAGGGCGCTGCGGGCCGCGGGCAACGCGGACAGGCTCCGGCAGCTCTCACACCGCGGCAGGCGCGGTTGGCAGCAAGGGCCTCCACTCACGCCGCGACCACGACACCGTACACCCGCAGGGAGCAGGCGAACTCGAGGGCCGCGCTCACAGTGGCCCGAGAGCTGCTGCAATGCAGGCTGCTGGAGGGCGGCCACGACGTGCTGCTGGAGCGAGTGGCAGAGCTCCTCGGCTTCGCCGCCTCGGGGGCTCACCCCTTCTCCACCCAGCTCCCAACTCAGGCCCAGGGCGGCCCACGCGGGGGCGCTACACGCGCCCGCGGGCTCCAAGGCTACTCCAATGCCAGCAAAGCTGTCAGCGCCGGACCGGCGGCGGCGCTGACCCTGCTCCCAGTCCGCGAAGAAGAAGGACTCGACACGACCCGCGACCCCAGTGGACAGCCGCGCTGCCACCCCACGGTGGGCGTGTCTGGCAGGACCGCGTGGCATACGGGGCATTACGGCGTGGCATTCGGGGTGACGGCGCCGGAGGAATACGTGCCCCTCATGATGGACCGAGGACACCCACACGAGAGAGAACAAGGCTCGCTCCTCAACCCAAGCTGGGGGGACGAGGCACCAGAAGCTGAGCCTTTCCGGGAGCCCCAGGACGGTCCCACTGGCCACGATGGTGCCAACGATTATCGGGTACCGCTAATTTTTCAGGAGCAGGCATACGCTAACCATGGATTGCAGGAGGTGCAGGTCGCCACAGCGAGCAGCTGCCCGGCTCCCACAGTCTCCTGCCCCTCGGGAGGAGGGCGCAGGCGGCTGCAGGAGAGGGGCCAGGATCCGACATCACCACCCCGGCATTCGGAGCAAGGTGCTCTCAGGAGGTAGGCCCTCCGCTGGGGAGGTGCCTCAGGGCCTGCCCCCGGTGGAGGACCCGTGGTCGTCGGGGGAACTGCTGGCGACCGCTCTACCCCATCGGCGGCATCCTGGTTTCCGGTCGTCGTTGATGGCACTAGAGTGTGGCGCAAGGCGGGGCCCTCATCTGGCGATATGAAGCAAGGCCAGTACCTGTGAAGCTCGCCGCCCCGTGACACTCTCACGTAATAATGAGTGGGGCTGTACACGCCCCGGAGTCTCAGGGGTGCCGGCCTCAGGCCCTGGGGCTCCCTCCCACGCCCAGTGGCAGCACTTAGCTCCGCGCTGGTGAGAAGACATCCAAGACTAGACTAGGTGCTGGACGCGGCCTTTTGTTTGCTTTTGTCGCTTTTCCGTTGGGTTGCCGCTTTCCCCCGCTGGATTCAAGTTGGATTCGAATTTGAGATTTGCATGTGTTCGGGGAAGGGGTGCTTAGTCTCGTTCGAGCAATTTCTCGTGTTTTGGTTACCGCATCGCCTCAGCTTCCTCCCCTCGCGAGCCCCTCGCGAGCCGGGTCAGGCCTAGCTTGCGCACAGCCCAGACTGCCGCCGACGTGACCTCTCAGGAGGGTGTTTTACTGCAGATCCTACGAACCCAATCAGGGAACACTCGAAACACCACAACCCCCCGCGGGCTGCCTCAGGGCCAGCATGGGACAAAGGTAAACTAGCTGACCAGCGCGTCGCTTGGGCCAACCACTTGGCGCAGGCGCATGGGCACTGTAGCGTCTACTAATACGATAGAACACAAGTTTTACATAAGGGGCTCCCCCTCCAAAATGCTCTCACTGCAATCAGGCCAAAACCTGAGTTCTATTCATGCAGGGTAAGGAAGTAGGAGCGATGCACAATCAGTCGGATGAATCCCCCAATGCGTTCTCAAGGACACCACCTGTGCCATTCCTGGCGTCGCTGAACTCGCCATCGCTGTCCGCGTCGCCGCCAGCGGCATCAGGGCCGTTCATCACGCCGCCCTCGTCGGCCGCCACGATCGCGTCGTCGTTGTCTAAAGCGAAGGCCCTGATAAGAGCGTCCACATTGTCCTCCACCCAGTGCGCCAGGTCGCCTCGGACGGCCTGGGGGACTGGGGCGATGGCGGCGTCAAAATCGAAGTAGGGATCCATGTTCTGGAGGTGGCTGAAGATGCGAGAAAAGGCGCGCCCAAGCAGGCCGCGGCTCCTCTCCTCCACCAACCTGCCAGCCCTGACCGACCGCGCCTCCAGCTGCGTCACCACGTCAGTGAAGAACTGAAGATTGCCAGCATAGTTGACTGCGTGCGGCTCGCCAACAGCCGCCTCGCGGATGTTGCCCAAGGCTGCGTTGGCTCTCTCCCGGAGCGTGGCAAGCATGGGGCCGTGCTCATGCTCCAGGAACCGCCGCTGACGAATCTCGTCCACGTTCTGGCCCGTGACGACATCAGCCTCCTCCACCCGCTGGCGGAGAAGGAACACCTCGGCCTGGGAAGCGGTTAGCTCACCTTGCGCCACCTCAAGAGCGGCCCGGAAAGCGTCGGCCCGCCGCGTCGCCTCCTCCAGCTTGGCCCTCAAGGCAGCAGTCCTGCCTTCAGCTTTGGCCCGGATCAACCCCAGCTTCTCGTCGAACTCGTGCTCGAGGTTCAAATGCGCCATCGGCACTCGACGTCCGACCTCCTCCAGGACACGGGCTTCCCGTGCGGCAACATCATCCTCCGCCTGCGTCACCAAGTGCTCCCTCGTCTCTAGACGCTCGTACTCACGGGTGCGTTCGGCGGCTTCCAGCGTCAGCGCCTCCTCACGCTTCTAGAGCTCTGTTGAGTCACCGGAGGCCACCCTCATCGACGCGAGAGCTGCCTCGCGCAGCTCCACCTGTTCCTCCAGTGAGTGGCACCAGGCCAGGAGCTCCCGAGCCCACTCCTCCGCCGCCGTTCGCCGCCGGTCAGCTTCCCGAGCCTCCTCAGCGGCCCAAGAGCGGGCCTCCCGAGAGTCCACCAGTGACGCCTTGGCCTCTGCGTCGTCAAGATCGCGCTGACGGCGCGCAAGGACGATGGCGCCCTCCAGCTCGCGCCTCTCTGCAGCCAGGCGCAGGCCCTCGGCCTCGAGGCGTGCGTCTTCACCGGCAAGCTCCTCTCCAAGCAGGCTTACCGCGTCAGCCGCCCTTCGAAGGAATCCTTGGCAGAGAGCGCAACGCTCCCGAGCACGCTCGAGCACGTCCTCCACACCATCATCTGCCCCAAGCAAGCGCCGGGGGCCGCGAGCTAGGACTCCCCCTCCGGGCTGGGGGCTGGCACCCTCGCGACGGCCGGGCACGCCGCGTCAGAAGCCCGGCCGGGGGCCAGCCCGTCCCCAGGTGAAGAGCGCAGGAAGTGCCTCAGCCAATTGCAGCCCACGACCAGGCGAGAAGCCCACGGCAGGCTGGCTATGCCATGAGAAGGCCCGCGAAGGATCGCGAGGTGCGCGGGGCCACGATGCGCCTTGGGATGGTTCACCTCGTCAGTCGCCCTCACCACAAGGGCACCACTGCTTGGAGCGCTTGAGGACAGTGGAGGGGGCGAAGCCAAGAGGGACGGCTCCTCAGCTGTCTCCGCAAGCTCGGCTGGAAGGGGCCTGCGGAGCAAGAGTCAGTAAGAGCAACAGAAGGATCGGGAGCTGGGAAAGGAGAAGGCTTACTCATCAGTGGCGAAGTACTTCCTACGCTTCAGCAGGCGACAAGGGTAATCGTCGCCCAGGGCCTCCCTTCTCTTCTGGAGGGCCTAAAAGTCCACGCAGAAGCGGCCTAAGAGTCGGGCGCAGGGATCAACCTGCGACGAAGATGGAGCGTCAAGGCGATCTGCGTCAGGGGCGCCTGCCTGGTGTGCGCCGCCAATCGCCTCGCCAAGAGAAGCCGCCGGAGCCTCGGTGGCCTCTGTCGAAGGCGCAGAGGGCAGCTGCTTGTCACCCTCAGCCTTGGCGGCACGGGCCCCGATAACTGCTTCCTCACGAGCCTTGCCCGGCGCTGTCACCCCGTCGGGAGCCCCCTCGGCCTCTGGCGCCTCATGCCTCCCTGCTCCGCCACCTGAGGAAGAGTCGCCTGGGCCGACTGGAAGGGCAGTCACCACCATTGGGTTCTCACGAGGCCCCTGAAGGCTGGCGGGGCGCGGCCCCCACTCATCGAAGATAGGCATCTACCTCACAAAATCGCCCCCGCTCTGGCAGAGGTACAGCAAGGCCCCTCCCTGCTGGACACTGCCAGGGTTGGGGTCCCCCGTCAGGGTCAAGAGCGCCGTCCTCAGCACTTCAGGCGTCAGGTCCTCTTCCTGGAGCCTCATACGATCATCGCGCCCGCTGAAGGCCCACATCCGGCGGGAGTGGCGCTGGAGAGGAGCGACGCGGCGTAGCAGGAACTCCTTCACCACCTTGGGCGCTGTTGTGCCAAGCGACCTCAAGAACGCGAAGCGGTGCCAGACGAAGACGAGCCGGGGGCTCTCAAGCGTCTCCTGGCCCCAGCCCGAATTGGGGACAACAGGCGAAGTTGGCTCCGACAGCAGGGGGCTGGGCACCCCAGCATCCACATACAGCCACCGCTCGCGGAACCCAGCTGCGGGCAGAGGGAGCTTGAAGTCAATCCCAGAGGCCGCCGTCTCAGGCGCGGCAACGAAGCTCACACACGCCCAACATTGGGTAGGGTCAACAAGGTACAGCGAGAAGAAGTGGCGCAGCAAGGCAACCGAAGGAAGGATGCCCATCATAGCCTCGCAAACAAAGGCGAAGACCGAAAGGAGAGTGATGGATTCAGGACCCAGATGCATCATGTGGATCTGATAATGGGAGAGCACGGCATTGAACAAATCAGAAAAGGGAGGAACCAGACCCGCCCACAGGGTGTCGGCAAAATACGGGACCTCGGTGGCTATCCTGCCGATGGAGAAGTGGGACGCGGGCCAGGCCGTCGTCCTCCTGCATTCATTGAAGATGGTGGACAGAGCCAAGCTGACCTTGCCCAAGCCCTCGGCGGGGGCCGCCAACGGCGGCGGGCAAGGCAGAGACACGGGTTTCTCCCCTCTTTCCTTCTTCGTCGGAGCCATGGCGATGGGAAGGGGGGGGAAGGTTCAAGATTGAGTTGAAAATAGAAACCAGAGTTCGAGCGGAGGAAGGACAGAGGGCGCTCGAGCAACCAAACAGGGGAATGGCTGTGTACGACTACGGGTCCGCCTAGCATGGCGCAAAATAAGGAAGGCATGGGGGAACAGTGCCACCCACGTCCAATCAACCGCCACGCGGCTCCCAAGGCCGCAGGCTGTTAGGGCCTGCCGCGCTTCTCTCTTGCCATTCCGCCTCCATGCACGGCCAAGTCCGGGCGCGCCTTGGGCCCGGGGGCTAATGTCGGCGTTCTGGGAACGGGGGTCCCAAGACTTGCCTGCCTGCGGCCTGCGGCGTGGCTCAAAGGGGGGCCCAGCGTGGCCCATCCTCACCAACACAAACCCAAGACCCTCGCGAGGGGCCAAGCCTCGCGGGGCGGACGACGCGGAGCTTCCTCAGGCGCGACCTCGTCAAGCTGGCTCACGAGGAGGCGGAGAGATCAAGGCGGGGTACCTCACGAGGTGCCCGCGACGCAAGCCATGACGACCGGGGGCGCCAGGCGGGTGCCAGCCCGCGCAATGTCCTCCCTTCCTCTTTGGTGCAAAGGGGGCAAGCGCAGCCGCGGAGTACCGAGGCATCAGGCAAAGGTTGCCATTTTGGTGCAACGAGACCAAGACCAGGAGGACTACGAGACGGAGGTCACCGTGGAGCCCAAGACGGCATCATCACCAGAGCTTTGCGCAGGCGAAGACTACTTTTGTCAGGATAGTTGATACTAGCTGCCCCCCTTCAAAATAGCCCGCCATTGTTGGCTCCCTTCCCGCTCGATATTTGGGAAGAGGACCAGGGCCTCTATAAATAGGACCAGCCACCCACAGAGCAAAGGAGGCCGGAGGGATCGAAGGATAGAGAAGATCAGGTAGAGAGAGAGAGAAGGGTGACTGAGCTCCTCCCAGCAGTTCATCGCCCCAGCCAAGAATAGACCCTCACGAGGCTGTTCTTCCTTGTATTGTTCATCATCATCAGCCCAAGAGGCAATCCACCACACCACACACTGGAGTAGGGTATTACACCACAACGGTGGCCCGAACCAGTATAAACCTTGCATCTCTTGTGCTGTTCTTTCTGTAGTTTAGATCTTGGCGAGGCGGAGGGGTGCAGGTAGGTAGGAGGCGAAATCTTCGCGCGCACCCCAGTGTTCGAACCTCAAGGGTCTGCCGGAACCCGAAATACGACAAGTTCAAACGGGTTAACCATGTGGCCTGAATCACACACGCAACTAAAATCTGAACCGTGTTTTATGCATCCTCCATCGCAAACATTTTGCACCTTTTTTTACGATTTTCATACACCACCGTTTGCGATTACTGCATCGCACACAGTTTCTCGAAGGGTCTCTGATCGTAGTGTCGCATTAGCAGCATCCTGCAGTAGTGAGAATTACTTTGAAAATTATGTTAGGAAGCATTCCACATCAAAAATTCTGTTTTTATCATTTACCTACTCGAGGACGAGCAGGAATTAAGCTTGGGGATGCTTGATACGTCTCCAACGTATCTATAATTTTTGATTGTTCCATGCTATTATATTATCTGTTTTGGATGTTTAATGGGCTTTATTATGCACTTTTATACTATTTTTGGGACTAACCTATTAACCGAAGGCCTAGTGCAAATTGCTGCTTTTTTGCCTATTTCAGTGTTTCTCAGAAAAGGAATATCAAACGGAATCCAAACGGAATGAAACCTTCGCGAGGATCATTTTTGGAACAAACGCAATCTAGGAGACTTGGAGTGGACGTCAAGGAAGTAGTGAGGAAGCCACGAGGCAGGAGGGAGCTCCCCAGGGGGTGGGCGCGCCCCCACCCTCGTGGGCCCCACGCAGCTCCACCGACCTACTTCTTTCGCTTATATATACTCATATACCCTGAAAACATCCAAGAGCACCACGAAACCATATTTCCACCGCCGCAACCTTCTGTAACCATGAGATCCCATCTTGGGGCCTTTTCCGGCGCTTCGTCGGAGGGGGAATCGATCACGGAAGGCTTCTACATCAACACCATAGCCTCTCCGATGATGTGTGAGTAGTTTACCACAGACCTTCGGGTCCATAGTTATTAGCTTGATGGCTTCCTCTCTCTCTTTGGATCTCAATACAAAGTTCTCCTTGATCCTGTTGGAGATCTATTCGATGTAATTCTTTTTGCAGTGTGTTTGTCGAGATCCGATGGATTGTGGGTTTATGATCAAGATTATCTTTGAACAATATTTGATTCTTTTTTGAATTCTTTTACGCATGATTTAAATATCTTTGCAAGTCTCTTTGAATTACCAGTTTGGTTTGGCCTACTAGATTGATCTTTCTTGCAATGGGAGAAGTGCTTAGCTTTGGGTTCAATCTTGCGGTGCTCGATCCCAGTGACACAAAGGGACATGTATTGTATTGTTGCCATCGAGGTTAAAAAGATGGGGTTTATATCATATTGCTTGAGTTTATCCCTCTACATCATGTCATCTTGCCTAATGCTTTACTCTGTTCTTATGAACTTAATACTCTAGATTCATGCTGGATAGGGATCGATATGTGGAGTAATAGTAGTATATGCAAAATCGTTTTGGTCTACTTGTCACGGACGTGATGCCTATATACATGATCATGCCTAGATATTCTCATAGCTATTCCCTTTTCTATCAATTGTTCGACACTAATTTGTTCACCCACCGTAGATTATGCTATCTTCTGAGAAGCCACTAGTGAAACCTATGGCCCCCTGGGTCTATTCTCCATTATATTATTTTCCCATCAACTATCTATTTATGTTGCTATTTATTCTGCAATCTTTACTTTTCAATCTATACAACAAAAATACCAAAAATATTTATCTTATTATCTTTATCACATCTCACGTTTGCAAGTGGCCGTGAAGGGATTGACAACCCCTTTATCACGTTGGTTGCGAGGTTCTTATTTTTTTGTGTATTTGTGAGGGACTTGCATGTAGTCTCCTACTAGATTGATACCTTGGTTCTCAAAAACAAAGGGAAATACTTACGCTACTTTGCTGCATCACCCTTTCCTCTTCAAGGGAAAACCAAAGCATGCTCAAGAGGTAGCACCCGCAACTTCCTTTTGATTGCTGAAAAGGTCATTGATGTTTTTCTCACCTTGTATGCAAGACACAAGGCCTTTCTCAAGTTGGTCCTTCAACTTGGAATTCTCCTCCACAAGATGCACATGCTGCTCACAACATGGGTTAGTAGCATTTGCATTATCAATTAAAACCATATGAGGAAATGTGGCTTTCTCCTTGGTTAGCTTCACTTGGAGTTGATCATGAGACTCTTTGAGGCTAGCATGAGCACTCTTAGAGGCCTTGTGAGCCTTGTCAATTAGATCAAACTCCTCCTTGAGTCATGCATGGTCAACCCCAAGTCCGGCCTTCTCGAAATTGAGCACACGAGAGACAACAAGAGCATGATCAAGATATTTCTATAATTTAGCATGATCATCGTTGTGTGATTCCTCAAGAGACAAACGATGACCAAGCTCTTCCTCAAGCGCATTAGAGAGATCCGATATCTCATCGGTATAGTCACGACTATGCCCTTCCATCTTAGATATGGTCTTTTCACGAGCCTCGATCATGTCATTGGCTTCACCAAGTTGTTCCAAGAGAGCAGTGAAGTGCTTCTTGGTTTTACCTTTGAGCTTACTCATGAAAGACTCAAATTCATTCTCTTCCTCCTTCGCACCCTCACTTTCATCAATGCAATTCGTCAAGGAAGGATTAGAAGTGATGGTAGACTTGATGTTGGGGGTTACCTTCTTGGTGGCTTTAGCCATGAGGCACTTGGCGGTGATGTTTGTTGGGAAACGTAGTATGCAATTTCAAAAATTTCCTATGCTCACGCAAGATTTATCTAGGAGATGCATAGCAAAGAGAGGGGAGAGTGTGTCCACATACCCTCATAGATCGAAAGTGGAAGCGTTTGACAATGCGGTTGATGTAGTTGAACTTCTTATCGTTCTAACCAATCAAGCATCAAACGTACGACATCTCCGAGTTCTGCACACGTTCGGCTCGATGATGTCCCTCGAACTCTTGATCTGGCAAAGTGTCAAGGGAGAGTTTCGTCAGCACAACGGTTTGGTGACAGTTATGGTGAAGTGATCCGCGCAGGGCTTCGCCTAAGCACTACGTGAATATTACCAGAGGTGTAACTATGGAGGGGGGCGCTGCACATGGCTAACAATGTTTGTTGTGTGTTCTAGCGATGCCCCCCACATATATATAGGTTGGAGGGGAGGAGAGGCAGCCAAGGGGGCGCTCCAAGTAGGAGGAATCCTACTTGGGGTCCTCCCAATTCGGCCTCCCCCCTTTCTTATTCCTATTCGGGGTTGGAAGGGAAGAGGGGGAAGGGGGAATCCTATTCCCTTTTTCCTTTCCATCTTCCCCTTTCCTTCTCCAATTTGGCCAGCCCATATGGGGGGCACACCAGCACCTTTGTGGCAGGTGTGTTCCCCCTCTTGTCCCATTAGGCCCATATAACTTGTCGGGGGTTGCCCGGAACCCCTTCTGGTGACCCGATACGTACCCGGTAACCCCAGAACACTTCCGGTCACTACAAAAAAAAGACACATCCGTGACATTTTGGGCCGAACGAAAAAAAATTCTGTCATACATATGACACTTCTATGACGATAATTGTGACAAAACCCGGTATCATCATAGATGTGGTGGGCTCCTACTTCTATGACAAAAATTCATGATAGAAAATGGGCTTTTCGTCCTGGGCGGGCCGAAGACGCACCTGCATGACATTCTTTGGGCCGTCCATGACGGAAAAAACCGTGGTAGAAGCGAGGGGGAGAAAAATTTCGGGGAGTTCCCGGTTACGGTGGGAGGTCGGGGCCAAGCGATGCGACTTTCTCTCGTACACGTACGCGCGTGTGTGCGAGGCGTTGGCTCTAACTGAACCCGAGCAAGGCATTGGGCTCTAACTGAACCCGAGCGATTGCACTGCAGGCTACGCATTACTGAACCCGAGCGATCGATCGATGGCTGTTAACTGAACCCGATCGAGTGATTCCTTCGCTACTGCTACTAACTGAAGCCAATAGATGCTGCCTCTGGATGAACAGTGAGCGTTGCGGGGGGGGGGGTCGGATGAACAGTGAGCGGCGGCGTTGCCTCTGGATGAACAGGACCCCGTGGTGTGGTGGAGGGCTGGATGAACAGTAGACGGTGGAGGGGTGCCCGTGGAGGGGTGGATGAACAGGACCCCGTGGTGTTGCCTCTGGATTAACAAGACCCCGATCGATCAAGCCGGTTGGGGCTGGATGAACAGGACCCTGTGGAGGGCTGGATGAACAGGACCACCCCGTGGAGGGCATGATGAACAGTAGACGGTGGAGGGCAGGATGAACAGTAGCCCGTGGAGAGGGCTGGTTGAACTATAGCCGGTGGAGTAGCACGCGGTTGAGGCTGGATGAACAGGAGCCCGTGGATGAACAGTCACAGGTGGAGGCTGGAGGAGGTCGACGGTGGATGATCAGTAGCTCACGGAGGCTGGAGGGGGTTGACAGTGGAGATGAACAGTATCCCGTGGAGTCCCGTTTTGCGGTACGCCACACCCCTCCCGATGAATAGGACCCCCGTTTCGATCGTAGGAGGTCCATTTCGTCCGTTTTGCGGTACGCCACACCCCTCCCGATGAACAGGACCCCCGTTTCGACCGTAGGAGGTATGTTTCCTCCGTTTTGTGGTACGCCAAACCCCTCCCGATCAACAAGATCCCATTTCGAACGTGGCCGGTCGAACACAAGGCCGTTTCCTCCGTTCTGCGGTACGCCATGCCTCGTTTCCATCGCCTGTTCCATCCAAGCCCTCCCGATGAACACAACGCATTCCGTTGCCTCCCCATGAACATGATGCATTCCGTTGCCTCCCCATGAACACGACGCATTCCGTTGCCTCCCCATGAACACGACGATGACGCTGTTTCTCCGTTCCGACCCAGCCATGTACACGAGCCCTAGCCGTACATATGCGCGAGTAGGCGTTCGAGACCCCGCCCGTATGTACACATACGTGGCCGTATTTTCTTTCTTGCACCCTGGCCGCTATATGTACGTGTACATGCTACGTGTGCGCCTCTACTACGACACGTGCGCGCCTCTACATCGACGAGTATATATGTATGTACATGTTCGCGACCAGAATGACAACGCTACGTACGCTTCGACCAGGTGGGTCCCGACTGTCAGGCACTTCCTTGCGTGCGAAGATGTAGGTGGTGGGTCCCGGCAGTCAGGGGCAAACATTTTTTTCATGAAATACGGTGGCCCGTCCGGTGGGTCCCCGCTGTCAGGTGGAGGAATAATTATTTTGCGCGTAATAAGGACGCACTTCCTTGCTGCGACCGTGGACCAAGCTATCACCGGCTCCACGCACAGTACTCTTCCGATGGAAGTCGGTCGTTGACCACATTGACCACGCCGCGCCGAGAGCATACAACGGTGGACGATGGTGAGGCCTAGTAAGGGGACGACGTGTAGCTGGGGAAGACGCGGCAGTGGAAGCCCGCGCGGAGAGGAGTACGAGGGTTCTCTGGTTCGGCTGCGATGTGAGGATGCTGTCGCCGCAGGGCCTGACAAGCGGTGGGAATAGTAGGGGGCGGTGAGGCCTCTGTGGCAGCACAGCCGGCCACGGGAGGCAGGAGCATGCGGCACGACCGGCGCTGCTTTGGGCGGCTGGAGCAAGAAGACCAGAGGTTGAAGAAGCACTACGGCCGCTTGATGGACATCATATGGTCACTGGAGCTAGAATCATTCATATTGACTAAGTTGACAAAGCCCTTTGTCCCCGTCAACTTAGTAGGCCCACAAGTCAGCCTCCCACCAAGGTGGGTCCCAGCTAGCCGGGGGAGTATTCATTTTTTTGTGCATAATAAGGAGGCACTTCCGGTGGGTCTGAGCTGACAGCGGGGGAAACGATTTTTTCGCGAAATACGGTGGCCCATCCGGTGTGTCCCAGCAGTCAGGGGGAAATGATTTTCTCACAAAATACTGGTGGACCGTCCGGTGGATCCCTGCTGTCAGGTGGAGGAATAATTATTTTGTGCGTAATAAGGAGGCACTTCCTTGCGGCTGCCGTGGACCCAGCTGTCAGCCTCTCCATGTACATTACTCTTCTGATGGAAGTCGGTCGTTGACCACATTGACCACGCCGCGCCGAGAGCACCACGGCGGTGGACGACGGCGAGGCATAGGAAGGGTGCGACGCGGAGCCGGGGAAGACATGGCAGTGGATGCCCACACGGAGAGGAGTACGAGCGTTCACCGGTTCGGCTACGGTGTGAGGCTGCCATCGTCGCAGAATAACAGGGGTGTGGGTGAGTAGAGGGATGCCCTGGCCAGCGGTGGGAGTAGTAGGGGGCGCTGAGGCCTGCGCGGCAGCACAGCCGGCCACGGGAGGCAGGAGTAGGCGGTCCCGCCCGCACTGCTTTGGCGGCTGGAACAAGAAGATCAGAGATTGAAGAAACACGACGGACGTTGGATTGACATCCAACGGTTATGTCTGCTAGAATCGTTTGTTGATGTATATAATAACTAAAAAATCTTGCATACGCGTCAACTAAACAGGCCCACAAGTCAGACCACTCCCTCTTTTTTTAATAATTTATATATAGCTCATGGCAACTTCTTGTGCAATTTATTGCAGTCGTTTTTTGGTTGGCCAGGGCCAATTTTGCATATTTCTATGGGTTCCAAACTATTCTTAATACCGAAATGTCCAGCCAGATTTAAAGTACTTTGAAGATATATTTAAGGGTAAGTTCTTTTGGGCGATTCTACCAGAAATCGCTCCCCTCCCCAGCTTCTCCCAGAATCACCACTCTATATGTTTTTTACAATCCTAGCTAATTAGACCTTAACTAGATAGGATTGTAAAAAAAATGGAGTGACGATTCTGGGAGAAGCTGAGGAGGGGCTTATTCTGGGAGAATCGCCGAAAAGAACTGGCCCTAAGTTAGGTTAATGCCCAGTGAAACAGGAATATGAAAATGTAATAAAATTCAGAAATTATAAAGTAATTGCCAATTTGTCATCTGTTTCTATATTTACAACCCATTTCATATTACTTTCAAGATTTGCAGGCATCTTGAAAGAGTTGTAGCCCATTAGGGCGTAGAAAAATAAGTAGGCCTGGATTGGGTATTCTTTAGAAAAAATAAACTGGGCTCATTTTCACAAAGAAAAAATAGCTGGGCTGGTCACATGGTGAACATAAAATATAAGCCTGGGCTAGACGGGCCACATCCCAATTCAAACCTTGCTCCGTCTCAACAATACCAAACAAAAAAATACTACTCGAGTAGCTACGTCCCAGGTGTCAGCCAATCTTGTGCTGTTCTCTTGTCTATTGACTATATACGCTCCCAATGTCGTGGGTCCCAGATGTTAGAAAAACACTAGGAGGAAGCATTTTATTTTTCCATACGCTAACATGGTGGGCCCCTACTGTCATCCTCTCCACGTACTTCTGCCGATTCCTGTTGTTTGTTGACCATGTTGACAATGCGAGAGGGCGGCGCCACGGCGAGCGCACCAAAGCGCGCGGAGGACGTCGGCGTTAACGATTTAGGAGACGGTGGGGCGGTGATGCGTGCGCTGAGGTGCAGCCAGTCGTGGGAGGCGGAAGCAGGCGGCCCCGCCGGTGCTAGTTTGGTTTTGGCGGCTGGAGGAAGACAGGACTGAAGAAACATGACAGACTGTAGTACTTAACAACCTTAACTGAAACCAGCAGGGGCACTTAACAACCAAAGATGAAAGCAGTATGAGTACTTATACAGGTTCAACCGTACAAAGCACGCCTCGAACAGTGCTACTTCGCCTACAGTTAACCAAGGGTGAGGCCGCCAAGCCCCAGGACAAGGCCCAGGCAGCACCCCACGCATCCACAACCTTCTGAAAGCGGCTTCATCTCGCAATGTGGTCAATAAACAGGATATTCGCTTTAGAGCCATGGAAAAGCATGAACATAATCTTCTGTCCTATTCTCCAAGATGGACGGGCCTTCATTATTTGAGACCACCCATGAATAAGTATCTTTTCACCTCCAAGGGGAATTGAGTAGGTCGACATAAACATCATGTTGTGACCAAGCGCAAGTCTGACCCGACCATGGTCAGGCATCTGTATAGGAACAATAGAACTCGGCAGTTCCTGTTTCAAGAAGATCACAACTGTAAAACTGTGTATAAGCAATAGTTTATGAACAACATATATAACAGAAAACAGCTCGTACCATAAGTTTCTCGATACAGTTTGACCTGTTCAACGAGTGCAACAGTGGCACAAATATCCCACGTGGCCTTCCAGCATTGAAACGCCCCACAAGGACCTGAAGACGATCAATAAAGTGTAGGAACTTGTGGATGTCGATCCAGTCAACTTCAGTGCCATTAGTAATAGCCGAGTTATTACAGAGTAACAAACGAGCAGACTGCTTTACTCTGAAAAAACCTACACGTGCCACCAATTATAAGAAAATATTAGTTAGAAGTAGCATCTTCGTGAGAGATTCATTGCTACTTCTAAAGTTAAATTGTGATTAGTTAGACAGAATAGGTGGATTAAGAAGTAATTAAGGCAACAAGCAATAACCAGATACAAAACTAACATGGATGAACAATTGGAACGACATCGGGGTGGAAGATCACAGTGAAGATGAGACCAGGTTCTGCTATTTCCATCAACATTCGTGCGCCAACTTTCAGTCCGTAACACTTGAGAAAGTTTATCCAAGTTCGATCATAAAAAAGCAGCGATCTTCTTGGTTCATGAACCCAACTCGGAACTTATATCCATGGCTTGTCTTCACTGTGACCATTAAACTAGTGTATTCAGTTATGGCAAGGCCGAGCATCTTGAGTACATGTGTTCTGGCAGAGCAAATAATACACTGCAGGAAAAATAATATGAGAACACAGCATGTTCAAAAAAACCCCCACCCTCCCGGATAGAAAAGAGGATTCTAGGAACACACTATGCACGTTTCAAAATGTTATGTTAGGATGAGAAGTAACAAATGTGGCGTCTCGCCGAGGGTGCAGAAACCTATAGGGTACTCGCACTTTGGGCACTGCAAATGAAACACACTAGATTCGGTAGGAAGAAAAATGCATCAACGGCGGTGGCTACCATCCTAGGATTACCTGCGACCAAGGGACTTGAGTTTATCGGGTATGGATGAAGAATTCGTACTTGGTTCTGCATGAGAAAACCCTATGCAATCACCGAGAGGGAGTTTTCTCTGAACAAGTAGGCATGGGAGAAAGGGATTCAGGCCTAGTGAAATATTGCCGCTTCGTTCGTCCAACTTACTGCTAAAGCTGGAAAGGGGGGTTGTGATTTGACAGCTCATTGGGCATTACTGCGGCGCTACGACCGGGGTGTGTCTACCGTGAAGTTGTGCACTCTAATTTGTGCATATGGCACGTGGACCCCGTTGCCGGTTGCCCCACATATCAGCGAAAGGAAGTAGAACGACAGGAATAACTAGTTACACATAAATATATTTTTTGACACAGAGATACTCCCTCTGTAAAGAAATATACAAATCTTTTATATCACCGGCTCACCTTGCCGAGAAAAATACTCCCTCTACAATGCATGAGCATTATGGGGGTTCAGCTGAGAATATAATACTCAGATGTTTTTTTGAGGGACAAAAGCTGCTTTATTGAAGATTAACAGTCATAGGTATACAAATAATTTCGGGGGTTCCTGTGAGCCAAAGATGGCGTCCACAGGGCAAAGAAGTAGCAGCTTTTGCGAGCACATGCGCTTCAACATTACACTCGCGTTTTTCATGTATGATCTCCATGGTTTGGAACATATTCTTCTTCATCTTGATCTCGTCCATAATAACTTTGCTGGGCCCCAAGTATGCCTCTTTGATATGCTTGACTGTTGCTGAACAATCGGTGCTAATCTGAACTTGTTACAGGTTTAAGTCAAGAGCCAGAGATAGCCCCTTGCAACATGCTATTGCCTCTAGGATCTCTAGATCAGTAACACTTTCGCACACCAGTGACGATGCTCCAAGGAAGAAGCCTGTATGATCCCGACTCACAACTGCCAGGGCTCCCCTTTCACCATTGCGAGATAACGCAGCATCAACATTCATCTTCGCCCAACCCATAGCAGGAGGAGGACGCCACTTCTGCACTGAGCTAGTGCTTCTCGAAACCAGGTTCTGGACTTTGGGCCACAGGCCGACCCTGCATGTTTGGGGGCCCATGTGTTCTACCTCAGCGCTTTTCATATTGCAAGCGATCGGTACGGCGCTGGTTTTAGATGCTGTCACAAGGCGAATACACAAAATTGAATAAAGCACGGCAGCTGTTGGAATGAAATCAAACGATAGTTCCTAACCAGCAATCAGAGTTGCAATTCTATCAACGATATACCATGTGATAAATAATACTATCGTACTACTTATACACACAGGACACTTGTTTCACCATGCCAGATTATTACATCAAAATCTCTCGGAGGATAGATCAGTTAGGCAGTTGTGTGCTGCTACTGAAGAATTTCAAAGTTGATTTGGACCAGCTCTCCTTGCCAAGAAAGTTCGATTTTGACATCATCCCCTACCGCAAGATATTATTTAGATTTGAACCTTGACCATCCTTTAGCATCAATCATCATGCACCCATCCTTTGTACTTATGATATATTGAGCAGGTTCATTCACACCAAGGCTGCGCATGGTAAGAGAAACTTGGCCGCGGTCGCCCGGATTGTTGAACGACTCCCTCCTTGTTGTAGGAATTCTCTGTTTGCAAACAAGAAGACATACCAAAACAGTTAGATCAACACAGTGAATCATGTGAAACAACATGGAAAGAAAAAAGAACGAAACACTTGGGCGGCCAATGCTTACCAAGAAGGTGGACATGTCGGTTTTTGTAAGGACTTTGGTATATGAAGTGCGAACTGTAGCCCAGTCTGTTGCCGGTGCAACTGCACGGGCCGGAGCAGATGCAAGTGCAAGTGTTCATGCAGGTGCCAAAGCCGCTGCTGCTGCTGGAGATGGTGCTCCTTGTAGAGTTGGTGCTGGTGTCGGAGCAGGTGCCGGTGTCGATGCCTGATCCTCCAGTAGATCAGACTGATCCGCTGACGTGGTCGGTGCCCAATCCTCAGCTGGATCAGACTGAGTTGCTGCCACTGTCAGTGGTAGAGCAACTGCCGGTGCTCGATCTGTGCGAGACAGCGGCAATCGTGTCTGGTCTGCTATGATCAGCTTTCTAACTTGACTAGGATCCGTGACCGTGATCCAGTCCTTTTCTTCATTTCTTTTAAACGTGAGAAGGACTAATTGTGGCGTTTTTGTTAAACCAAACTGCAGTTCATCATAGGGATTCAGCTTGTACTCAGACAACAGACTGATCCAATTTTTTCCAGTAATATAAGTGATGGACAGTGCCTTCGTTACTGACACGACATAAGAAGTGAAACCTGCAAAAATAGCCATCATAGAGCAAACCAAACGGTTTATTCTGTGATGAATGTCACATGGCAAAATCTGCATCGTAAAATTGCGAGAAAAGAAAGAAAACATGACATTAAATCAATAAGATTTAGACAGTAAATTAATAAGATTTACTTGATGTGACACGAGTGAATCCTTACCAGGAAATCACTATGTTGAAGTACTAAACAGAAGATTGATCATTCAACTATGCGTGGCATGTAGGGGCCCCGCCTACTCCCACAAGCAGGACAGTCCAAAGGTCGTGACAAATCGTATGGACCGAACATCCATGGGGCTGGAAATCCTAGTGGGTGCGATAAACCCTGCAATGCATACAGATATTGGAGTGTAACCATAATTGATAAACCGTCCTCACAAAAAGTATGATATGGATACTTCAAAATATACAGACTGAATTGAGTGGACAGACATTAACATAGACCGTTCTCAGGACTGACCACACACCAAAAGCGGCAGTACTAATAAACAATACAGGGTTCACAAACACAAATCAAGTACTGAACAATAGTAATTACTACAGACAAGCAAAGTTGCACTAACTAAACTCTGCAGACTATTTTTTGCCACCGACCTACGGGATGAACCCCGCATAACTGACAAGGCCATGGACTTCGTGTGAGATGTCTACATGCACCATCACCATCCTGTCAACCTTGGAGAATCTAACAGAGTGGTCTTTCCACTCATAAACATGATGATGAAGACATGCCGCATCAGATTTGTTGGGAAGCTTTACAAGAACCACACCCTTCGTAATCGAAGGCACAACCAGGAAATTGTTGTGGTCAAGTACAGCCTCAAGAACACGTCTGGCAACAATGCTACAAGAAAACACTAGTTCAGGACACGTGGCGACAAGGACACAACAGCTGGATAGTTCAGCAGTAGAACTCATCATCAGGTCTTCCAGTTCACACGACATGACTTTGAGAACTTCATCTCCACCGCGGACCTGGTTCTAATTCAAACAGAAACCATATTTTATTACTACCTCCATTCAGAAATATAAGATGATTTTCGATATTATACTCCATATATGACTACATATATGCACAGAAATGAGTGAACAAAGACACTAGAACATGTCTTCAAAGGCATGAGAGCAGAGGGATTACATGCAATATCCATAACACAAGTTACTGAGGCAAATATACCCTCTTAAAAGGTAGCATTGATTTTCATAAAGTACTCCCTCCGTCCCAAAATTCTTGTCTTAGATTTGTCCAGATACGGATGTGTCAAGTCACATTTTAGTATTAGATACATCCGTATCTAGACAAATCTAAGACAAGAAATTTGGGACAGAGGGAGTAGTTGAAAGTAATCTATAAGAAATCCGTGTCAACCTATTGCATGTTTTGGTCAAAAGAGGAATTTAGAACCGTCATTTGGCACACAAAAATCACATGCAAGATCACCCGGAAAGTTGTACTACTAGTACTAGTACTGCGTGTTAGATGAAAAAACACGATCAAGATCGAGAAAAAGATCGTCAAGAAGAGATATTACCTGGACTTGCTTAATGAGGGATCCCAGAGAGGGGGGCTTGGACAGGGCGATGGCTTTGAGCTTGTCTGTGGTAGTCTCGGCAGGGTGCTTGCGCTTCTTCGTACCATGAGCCTCGACGGTTTTGGCCGGAGCCATAGACATCACTTCGGCCGGTGCTCCAGCATCCATCAAGAAACTGTCAAATAGAAATAAAAGAAAAGAAACCATAATCACAAACCCAAAAGAAGAAAAGAGAGGGAGTTATAGGATCAGTCTCGGGGTTGCAAGACCGGGCCTTGGCCAGAATCAACACCATTGATGCGCTCACCTTTCCTTCTTTGGGAGAGAAGAACAATGGCAGAAGCAGGTCGGGGTTTTCTTGAAGAAATGAGTAAAAAGATCAGGCAGAAGCGAGGGTTGGGTAGAGACGAAGCTGAGAGAGAAGAGTGAAATGATGGTTGCTTTTTCCATCCAACTTACTGCTGGAAAGGAGGGGGTTTTGCGATTTGACGACTCATTGGGCATTACTGCGACGCTTTGATCGGGGTAGTCTACCATCACTCTACTACGGAGTAATTTAGTGCATGGCTGGTGGACCCCGATGCTGGCTGTCCCACACATCGGCGAAAGTGAGTACTTTAGTGCATGGCTAGAGGAGGATCCGCACGGTAGAGCGTGTCCACTATTTTTCAGAAGAAAAAAATGATTACAGCAAGCGTTTCCACTCTTACGACGGAGGAGTGCGAAACACGGCAGCCACTTGAACATACACAGTGCTCCTACTACTAGGCATGTGCAGTGGTTCATACGTCAGTACTACACAATCTTGTTGCTAGTGTAGTAAGATATGACGATAAAAAATGATGTTGTGCGCATGTCAACTACTCCTATATGTAACATAGTACCGCTTTTTTGACTGTCCGGTCGAGAATGGACGGTGAGATCAATGTTAACAGAACTAGGTCCACAGCGCACGGGGAGTATGGTGCTACAGTACTCCATGAAACATGAACCACATGAAGCACGAATAGTGTTAGGCAGGGTGTATGAAGGGTGCACGGGATGGGAGCAAAAGTTCCCTTCTCGACCCACTTTTGGGTGTTTGGCAGAGTGCATGAAGGGTGCATGAGTCCACACTAGTAGGTTGACAAAAATACACGAAGAGGAAACAACAATATTGAGATGAGAATGCAACCAAACACACCCACATTCTTTGTGCTACAGTGACTGATCTGCACTGTGTGAGTTTGATCCAACGGTCATGTTGCGCCGAGACATGGACATGCCCATGCACAGGGTTTAGCCCGACGGCCGGCATCATCGCGCTGGCATGACGGTAGGCATTGCACAGCCGCAACACGTGCGTGGCAACTTGGTTCACCAAGTGGCTGAGGCGATCCTGGACCTCGTCACGATCGGCCCGCTAGCGCTCCAGCCGGCTCCCCTGATGGCCTATCGTATCTCCTGCTTTCTGCAGCAACACCGCCGACGCCTCGAGCATCTTTGTGGTGGACGCCTCCCGCTTTTGAAGCTCCGTGAACTCCCGCACATAACGAAGGAGCATGGCACTCCTCTCCTCCTTGAGCTCACGGAGCTCCACGTCCTTGGCCCTGAGCTCCGTATCCTTGGCATGGAGCTCCTGTGTCAGGAGCCTCACCTCGGACTCCATGATCTGCTGCGCCGCCATGGCACCAGGTAGAAGCAATGGGGAGAGGAAGCAAAGGGGGCGAAACGGCTGAAAGGCAATGCAATCTACGGGAAGGCGGAGGGAGCGGGGAATCTTTTGGTTTTCACCACGGTAAAACACCAGTCGATGACTTCTCACATCAGGGAGCAGTGGGTACAGGCGGAGTCATCGTGACTAATTGCTGCCGCGCCTGCTCCCGTCAATCAAAAAATTAAAAGTCCTGCCGCGCCTGCTCCCGTCAATCAAAAAATTAAAAATCCTGCCACACCCAAACACCAGAGCAACGCCGCAGTGGATATTTAAATTTACCTGCCGGCAAGTAGATAAAAAAGGGGTGAAAAACAAATGTGGCGGCGGCCTAGCTAATCGGTCGAACTAGCCCAACTAGCTAGCCACCGTGCTTCACTGATGTACTCGGCGGGAAAGGTGGTCTTTCGTGATTTGACGACTCATTTACTTGCTTCGGCGCTACGACTGAGGAGGACCCAGAAAACGCGCGGTAGGGCGTCCCACGTCGGGAAGAATATATGCGTGCACCACCCGGGAGGACCCCGAAACCGCGCGGTAGGTTGTGCCACGTCTCGGCACGGAGGAAAAATGTGCGTGTAAAAATATACTGTATCAGACGTAGTAGAGTACCCATGGTTCGACCTCGGGACCCAGCCAGTCGGTTGAAAACACCCCACTAGCCACACAGCTTCATCATGCAAACGTGGCACGAAGGATAGATGTGGTAAGCTCCGTCTCGACCAGCCACAACGTCTCTTGTTCTAGGCGATTCTTCTATTTTTCCAAGTTTTTTTAGTTGTAATAACACCACGGCAAGCTAGCGCCGCTCTTTGTGTGTGCCCGTGCAAAGGTTAGACGATGGAGATAAGAGAGATTGAGATCGCAGACCTGGGACCCACCAGTAAGTGAGATAACGGTCATGCACGTGTTGACGAGGCACTCCCTCTACTCTACTCAATGCATGTACTGTATAAAATCAAGTTATGGGACAAAGCCAACAACCGTTCGTTTTTTCAGGCTATCGACTTACGCTTTGTAGTCCAGGTTGCTAGTTCAAATCTCGTCTTTCAGATTTGTTAGTTTTAGGTCCAAATTTGATTAATGAAAAGTGGGACCCCCGTGTGTTGTTTCGATATTTCAGTGTAGGATGGTTTTTTTGAACAAACACTTTGCGCGGTTAGACAAGTAACGGCATGAGTTACACGTTTTTTGCAAGTTTACGAACAAAAATGACAGCGGCATAGAATATCACATCCACCCTGCAGCTTAGATACTATGGTGATACGAGTTTTTACACCGTTGGAAGTGAGATCCAATGGCTTGGGAGTAGTCTTTGTAATTATGCGCAATTTCCAAACTCTCCAAAGGTGTTTTTGCAAATAAAACATTCAGTCCTCGTGTGTGCCGCTGCATCTTCGATCCAACGGCTCCCTGGTGCTCATATTAGGTGCTCCCCGTAGCTTAATTACCCGCTACGGTGATTGGAGTAGTTGTGGGCCGAATGCTACGAAACTATAATCTAAACCGACGGAATAAATGCCTACACAAATTAATCCAAGGTTGGAGTGCCCCTCGCAATGTAAATAGCTCCGGCTTTGCGAGGGATGGAGAGGTAGTAGCTTCAACGCGTGGAAGATACGGTGTGAGAAAGCGAGGTCAATCGAGAGACATATAGATACAGAGACAAAGTGAGTGTGGTCCGACATTCATTGAACAAATATATATGCTCTGGAGAGATATTGTCTGATTGAGCTTTTTGGCAAGGGTGAGGGCTGTAAGATAGAGCTTGAGAGATCATCTAGTCACAGACGTGTAGATATATTTTGTGCGTGAGAGGAAGCAAGGTCAACCAATCACATAGGGTTGCCGTGCGATCGAAAGAGTGAGACGGGTTGGAGAGAGTGACCTGGATAGACGATGTGCGTGAGAGAGTATACAATGTGAATAGGTCGAATTGGGCTCAACATGGTGATATATCGTTTTTGTCCAAGAAAGAGCGAGGTCAATCGAGACATACGGAGAGAGAGAGAGAGAGAGAGATTGAGTGAGCGTGGCCCACCATGAGGTCGAAAGAGTGGTGGCGGCTTGGATGGACTAACCTAGATAGACAATCTGCGTGAGAGAGTATAGAGTGTGTCGATCAAGGCCCGAACAGGGAGATATATCATTTGTGTGTGAAAGAAAACGAGGTTAAACGAGACTCAGATAAAGAGAGAGATTGAGCGAGTGTGGCCCACCGTGTGGAAGAAAGAGTGAGACAGTCTCGAGGGAGTGACCTAGATATACAACATGCGTGCGTGCACATGCATGAGAGGTTGGGGGGCTAGATAGGCAATGCATGTATTTAGCACGAGAGGGTGAGAAGGAGAGGGGGGAGAGAGAGAGAGAGCTCGGCATGGGGTGCAATGGCGGGGGTGTGAGGTAAATACATTTGGTAACAGAGTGGGAAAAGGGGTTGTGTAGTTGAGAGACTAAGATCGAAACATGGAGAGAAAGAATGAACGTGTGTTGGAAACTGATAGCTTCCTAAGGTGGTTAGGAGAGGAAGATTGATCGATATAGGAAGTATGTAGGGTTTGTTCGGGAGGTGGGGGGCTAAAAACAACATTTGAATGTACATAGTACGAGACTTAATATCGATGTTTCAATTCGGTGTACATTGTAGGATTTGAACAGAGGACCAGGCATATGGGTAATTATTTCGAATTCGTGCCATACTAAGTTTTGAAAAGTTGACATTGACTCAGTTTGTTGTGCTATTTTGTAGGTCACATTTTTGAATCCATCCAAAAGTTTTCTCACTACCATGGTGTTCATCATATACATATGAATTTGTATTAAAAAAGTAGCGTGGATACAGTGAAATGCGAAATCCACGTTAGAATTAGAGATCGCTACGTGACACACACTCTAATTCAAATAACTAACTACGTGACACACACTCTAATTCAAATAACTAATTATGTGAAACACACTCTAATCCATGTTAGCGTGGGTACCGTTTAGATTTTTTTTTCAAATAACTCCTCATTAGTTAATTTATAGTACTCCCTCTGTTCACTTTTATAAGACCTTGAAGACATTTCAGACAATGTGCAAAACAGTTCATTTTAAGTTGTCTGAAACGACTTACAAAAGTTAACGGATGGAGTATCTCGTTTCGAATGACTAATTATTGCAAGGAAAACACGGGCATCGTAATACATACAGATTCGTTTGCAAATGAAAGAAGATTCGTTTGCATTCTCAAATGTAGGCGCACCAGGAAAACCAGGGTCGTGACGGGGTGGACGCTGCTTCGGTGCCTTAAAGGCAACTGCCTTTGGGTCACTAACATGTGGGCCAGCCACCTGTTGGGCCCATATGTCATGGACACAAAGGCAGTTGCCTTAAGGCACCGAAGCATAGTCCTGTCGGGGTGGTCGCGTGTGTCAGACGGACGCGTAGCACCCAGCCACCCACCCCCCCTCCCCCGCCAAAAAAGGACAACGACAATATAAGTTCGCGCACATTTTGGATTGAAATATCTGGCGGCCCCAATCCATCCCTGCAAAATCTCTCTTCTCCACCACCCCCTTCCGCGCCCAGATTGCTCAAATCCCTAATTCGCCGCCAACCCTCGAATCGCCCCTCTTCTCATCTCTTTCCCCACCGTTCCCCACCTTTCTGCCGGACGACGACCACGAAGACGACGGTCGCGCTTCACCACCCCACCAGAGCTACCTCATCTACGCCCTCGTCCACCGCACCGGGTGGTCCACTGACAACGTCGGCCGCCGCAACCGACGTGCCTCACAGACACCGAGTTCCACCGCATCAGGTGGGCTTCACCGACGCCGTCTCCTAGCTCACCGGGGCTACTTCACCGAGCACATCATCGCACCTCCGCCCCCTGAGGCCATTGGGGCTTCACCAACGGTCTCGTCCATCGCATCGTAGCACTCCGCTGCCACTCAAGATCTGCATCCGTGCGCGGCCAGCCAACGCCAGCGCATCACCGTAAACGGCTCTGAAGTGACCCGCACTCTAGCTAGGCGAGCATGCCCAAACGCCGGCCCGAACTAGGTATCCACACATCACTCCCTTGTGCACTGTTCCGACGATGGTTGGATATCCTCTCACTGCTCTCTTAGCTTACACGCCTATGCAACTCTGACCTTAACTCTTATTTCTTCTGGAGATATCATATGAAACAAGCAAATCCATATTTTAGCCAAGCATGACGGCGCTACGGGATCTGGTACACATCCTGCACACCCGTATAACCTTGTAAGTATCTGTCCTCCGGTACAACATAAAGGTCGATTCCTCTTATTTGATCAACCATTCACCGTGTCAAAAATGCAGAGGGGGATGCAAGGAGCACAAGGCCTGCACATCCAAGCAAGTGGTAACATGGACTTGTACATGGAACATCCCAAGCGCAAGCAGAGCTGCAGTGAGCCTGTACAATGAGCTAGCGTAAGTCCCTGCATTTCATTTAATTTGTACTGGCATTCGTGTATGATTTGTGTGGAGTGGCTGATCCATGAACTCAAGTTACCAGGGGCGAACATTTAACTTAAAAAATACGAAGGCACTTGCACTCCGGAAATCAACATAACTTGAGAAATGTGAAGCTACATGCACTTTGAAAACCAGCTAATGATCCAAAGTAGTTCAGATTATAAACACTAAATGATGCAAGCACCAAAAAACACAAAATGCAACATGGTGTACAAGGACTACAAACATGGTCTGTATCTGCTTGAATTATTCGTTCTCTGGCTGAAAATATCGAAGTGTAATTGCACGTATAACCAGTGCGCAAACTGCATATCAATATATCTATCCTGCACAAGTATGCCAATAGTTTCAAACAACATATTAGAAAAGTATTTATGCTATGTTGTCATGATACGGGGACTTTCTAGTAGATGGCCTCGGTGTTTCCTCAAGCTATGAAAATGCACTATAATTTGCTTGTCATCAATGCCTGCAAATCTCTGTCTCTCTCAACATAGTAGATCATCATTAGACACTAAATCCTTCAATGAGCTTGCAAAATGCTTGCATTAGATCCCTCATTAGACACTATATGTTCATCACCAGGAGCATGTAAAATGTTTGCATCAAATCCTTCATTAGCAGTCTGTTCATTAGACACTTTAGGCTCAACAAGAACATGAGCTTGTATGTTTGCACCGGAAACTTGATTAGATACATCAGATTCAGTCAGTTCAGTATTGATTGGGGGAGTTATAAAATAAGTAGAAATTGGTTTCATTTTCTCATAGATTCCCTACATACAAGCAATTTTACAACACCGTCAGGTTTAACTATTGGCTAGAAATTGAAGAGTTGAATTATATATAATCAGGGATGTGATGTACCTGCTTGTTGCACATGCTACTCTTGCAAGCTACGACTGTCCGTTTGCGCAAGCTCGATGCCATGCCCGTGCTGCCGCCGCTGCCTCCCACACAGGCTACACCCAGGGTTGGATCTTCATCTTCTTGTCCTTCCGTTCGCTTGAAGCCCGGCGACTGCCCTCCAACGAGGGTGCGAGGAAGTGCTGTCTCGGTCTGTCCAGCGGCGGCTAGGTTAGGAGCGAACCAGACTAGAGGCTGGAGCGAATGAATTGGGATTTTTCCTGCTGTCGATCGATATGGGAGGCGCTCGTTTGGGCCGCGAGCCTGCTATAGGGCCTGCCTTGCACTTCTGTTATTGGCGCATCTAAATTGAAACAGTTTTCTTCATTTTTTACATTGCCTGCTCGTGCGTTGGGACGAACAAAACTAGCGTGGGCCAACCTGGACGACTCAAACTAGGTGCACACTTTCCATCCACCTGAGGCGGCCGCCCATACCAGCCCCCATGGTGGCGTCGCCCCTTTTTGCGTGTATGATTGGATAGTGAAAAATATTCAAGTGGCGCTTTTGATTTACCCACAGAATGGTTGAATTGCTTGTTTCTATCAATTGAGTTCGCCAATAATGTGAAGGATGCCAGTCTTTTCATCCTATTATAGATTGCTTAGATCTCGATATGCCAAAAGTAATCGCATGAAATATACAGTAAAAGCCAGTGTGATGTGTTTGGCTACAACTAGTCTGACTACACGTCCTCATATAACATATCAAGGACGCACCATCTTACCAGGTTAACCATTCGACTTACCCATGCAGTGTGGGAAGAAAGAAGTATTGGGACTGCGTATCCAAGCAATTGATGCCATGGACTCCTTCGTACAACCTTGTAAGCGAAAAAGAAGTTGCAGTGTGCATGTACAAAGAACTAGCGTAAGTTCAGTTACCTGCTTCTCGGAATTTTAGTTAGCCACTTATTGCAAAATTGTTCAATTACGTTGCTTGGCTTAATTTAGTTTGCTACTGATTACATAATGGCACAGCCTGTTAATCATATTGTAGACTACGCCTATCTATGTGTTTGATACTTACTATTAAGAATTACCTGTTTGCCTTAACTTAAATATCTACTTGTGTTTTTAACTGCTTTGCTGCTGCAACATCGGGTTACAATGATGTTAATAACTACTTTTCAGCATCCAATTGAAACTCTTTAATTCCTTGTTTGTTTAACTGGTTTGCTGTTATAACTCCCAGTTGAGATGTTTTGCTAACTTCAACTTTTCTGAATCCAATCGAAACTTTATTGGCAAAACAGGTTAGCCCAAGATCAAAGAGCGAGGTCCCCATGGACGTTGCATCATCCCACAGCAGTGGCACTGGCCCAATCGTGCATTATGAATTGCCAACTGCTGATGCTCTAGAGGGTAAACTAGTGGTAGAAAGAGATTCTGCTTCTACACTTAGAGATGAAGTTGACATGTTGAGGAAGCAAACAGCACAATCACAAGCAGTACTCAAGACAACCATTAAATATTTAGTGGATTTCAAAATGAAGCAAGCTGAGACTGACCAGATTGTTAAGGTCCTGAAGGAAAAAGGGAAATTAAATTCCTACTTGGTAAATCATAGGTGAAATGTTCTTTCCATAGTTGAATAATCTTTGTGTTGTCTGTTCATGTAATCAATCAAACCATTTGTTTTAGAGATCATGTAATAATTGTTTTTTTTGTTTTTTTGTTTATAATTTTATTTGAGCACAAGTCTGTATTAATTGATAAGACTCGGAGACATTTCATTTGGATTGTTGTGCCAAACCTACAAATATGCCAATCGGGCTGAATGTGCATTCAGCAATAGTAGTATAGATGGACCATAAGTGGCATGCGTCGGAAAGGGCCAAGATGCTGGCTAAAAAAAGGATGCTGTTGTAGCCAAAAAAAGTACAGCGGCCTGGCTTATGTATGTTAGTTGATATTATTGATCCATATACTCTATAAGTGTTTATATGTCTGTTAGTTCCATACATTCTTGGTTGATTGACTCGGTATTTGAATCATGATACATCACGTGTGTACATATCTAAATGGGAGTACACATTATGCTGCGTGTGACACTTGAGTTGGACATGAAGTGTTCCAAATATTCAAATTCACCTTAAACTGGATTCTAGTTTCTGAATTTGAGTATCGGCATTTGTAAACCATATTCATATATGACAGTGGAATACATCTTTGTCGTCCTTTTGAAGATATATAAAAACACATAGAATGATTTATAATGATTCATATAGGAATACAAAATGGATTCGAATTTAGTTGCCAGGGTAAGCGTGGATGCTTGTTGTCCCAAAATTCGAAAGAAACAGCAAAATGTCCACTCCCACATCGGCTGCCCGAAGCCAAGTGTTTGGGAGATGGAAATTACTGTCTACCCATTACACGGACAATCCATCGACCCGATTTCCACTGCTCTAAATAGGGGTAGGTTAGTAACCTCAATTAGACATGACACGACCGCCTCTAAGCCCATTCCGACACGGTGGGCATCAAGCATGGGCGGCAAAACTCATTTGATTCAAGCTCGTCCGAAAGACCTCTGTTTCTCCCCCCATTCCCCATTCATACACGGTGGGCGGCAAAACACCCTCTCCTCGTCCGAAATAGATGTAGGCTAATATTTTAAATAGGAGCAGATGTGTGACTTCCATCAGACGTGACACAACCGCCCTACCTATCAGCCCTGTTCATATACCGTGGGCGCCAACCGTGGGCGGCAAAACACCCTCTCCTCGCCCGAAATAGTTACCGGCAAATATTTTGGAGATGCGAGATTACCGTCCTATCCCCAACCGACGAGACGTCCAAATTTGAAACGGGGGATAAGTTCGTCACTTTCCCATATTTCAGACAGGCGCGTCCCAAAAACAAGGTTCCCGGTACCTCTCCCTCCATTTTCCCATTCATACACCGTCCGCGCTAGAACACCCCATTCCCACACCAGCCTCCGTCCGCCACCCCATCCATCGCCGCCGTCCTCCACCACATCCATCGCCACCGTCCTCCACCATGCCGGAGCGCCAACCAAGACCGCATAGTCCACTGCTAGAGATGGACGTTTCTCATCCACGGTGACGGACCAATCGCCTTGCATCGCGTCCTCTCACTTCATCGGCACTGTCGTCCTCTTTGCCGGGGCCGCTCACACGACCTTCTCTTCCACCGCAACGGGACTTATCCCCTGATGCACCCGTCTACCGTCGCAGATCTGCTTCAACGCCACCGACAGCCATCGCACCCCCGATGCCTACACGGCGCCGCAAGAGAGGTGGTACTTCATATCTCCTCCACTTTTTGATCTCAACCAGAAAATAGATCTTAACTTGGTTACTCTACTTTCTTTTCAGCTCTTAGAATTTAGTTCTTAGTTTGAAGCAAACAATGGATGCTAAATATCATTTCTCTAGTTTGCAGCTTCAAATCTGCCATGGCACAGCCATAATACGGTTTAATTGATCATGCTTAGGGTTTAATTGATCATGTTGGTTCCGTGGTGGTTTCTTTAATAGAAATCAGAGGGGAAACCCTATTTTGCTAAAAAAATATATGCTTAGAGTTTCCCCCTTTTATGATCACTATACGATCAGAATACATGCTTCGTGTCATAATAACTGCTCCACCCATCAAGCTAAACAAGCTTAGTTGTTCAAATACGAATATTTTTTTGCGGGTGATTCAAATACGAATATGATATTATTAAAACAGAGTTGTTTAATTGGTCAGCTAAATGTTCCTAAATTAGTTTCGAAAATGCATGTTCGCCGCTCGGGTGTGTATCTCTGTGTGTGGTCTGGTCAGCACGGTTGGGGAGGTGAACTTTGCATATGCAGGGGGTTTATAGGGAGACACTCTCCGAGTTGAAACCGCAATGCATTCCATAGATAATCTGACTACTTTTATGTTTTCATGAATCTCAGATTCTGAACAGCATCATAATGATTATGAGCTTGCGCGCATGAAAATAATAAAGCAGAGCAATGCCATGGCTGTCAAACTTGGCATTAAGGGACTGAAATCAAGTCTGGATGCAATGCAATGCAAACACTCTCCACCTACAGATTCATGCTCAGAATATGATCCTAATAGTGATTCTGAGCTAGAGGGAGACCTAAGTCAATGTAGCTCCCTAGTGGAGGAGTCAGAGGAAGATGCCCTATCTTATTCACCCATCAAGGTACTTGCTCTAACTTTCCAAGGTTACATTGCTCGCACATGTCTTGCAACTGATGCTTTGCATTGCTTCTACTTTGTTGAACTGCCATTAGCTTAGTTTACACATCGTGTATGTGAATACGCCCTTCCTATCCATTTTCAGTACATATTCCATCTGTCATCATACCAATTTATCCATTCAAATGTTGTTCTTGTGTATCAGACGTTCAAAAGGAAGAGGGCGATTGCTGATCGTGGAGGAGCACAAGCAAAGTATTCGGAAAAGGTAGTGGCACCTGATAAATCAAATAACCCACTAGGTGTAGTTGCAATATCACCTGACCCACAAAAATACACCAACTCTAGCAGGCTCTAGCCCTACTACACTAGTCATTTCTGATGCCCCAACTCAGCAGACCCCAACTGCAACAAACAGTATGATTATGCCAGTTGACATAGCACCAGCTGTACGACGCAAAACCCCCATTCCAGCAAAGAGTACACCAAATCCAGTTACCAAATCCCTTTTCGAACCAGAGAGGGCCCCAATTGCAGCAAATAGGACCCCTGTTCCATTTCTTCCCAGTTTAGAAGATGAAGCTTATGTTGTTGTCAGGAACTTTGTGCGCATCTTTCCTTCATGGAAATAGTATACCGCAGACACAAAACAATTTCCAGTCTTCCTCCGCAACTTACGTGTAAGTAATGTACTAATGTTATTCATGGTCATTACTGCATATGTTTCTGCTGATAGAAGACACAAGATATCATTCTTTTAAATAGGCGAGGCGCAAACTGGATTGTGATGACGAGCAAGGGTTGGTTGCGCTTTTCAAGCACTCGTTGATGAAGTATTGTTCCTACCTGAGGCAAGCGCACTTCGATGAAAAGCCTCTGAACGAAATTTTTGTAAAGTCTCCGGTGCTACATTTATCTGACAGTGACTAGAATAATATTTTTACACATTGGTCTCGGCTGCAGCGTAAGGTACTGTCTATGATATCACATCACAATTTGAACTACATTTCTGCATTTTCCTTAATGTCTCACTTCTATGAAAACTATTAGCAGAAGAACATTCGTTCTCAAGGGACCACAGAATCTTGCAACTATACTGCACACACTGCATTGCTCTTGTCTGTACCTCTTGCCCTGTATGACCATACTTACTTTCATAGCTGTTTGATTATGTAGCATCACTGCACATGTTAGCCTCGTAATCGTCCATTTGGTAGACATTATAAGATCCGTATGGACTCTTACATAAATTTAGAATCAACCCAATGCTTTTGAAGAGGTTTAGCTCTGTAGTCCTCTTGTAAGGACTGAACATGGTCTATCACTGTACTTACATTGACGACTACTCCCTTCGTCACATAATATAAGAACGTTTTGTACAATACACCAGTGTTCAAAACACTCTTGTATTATGGGAAGAGGGATTGGTTCATTTTGTAGCATTCTGCATCTTATCTCCCTCGTCCACCATTTACTAAAAAAGATCAGATCTATATTTAATCTTATCATCAAGTAGAATACACACACAATGCCAGTGCAGAAGTGTAGCCCATTGCTCTTGTCAGTACATTTTGTCCTGTAACGCTTGTACTTCCAAGGATTGGTAGTTGATTATGTAGCATCAATCTTCATCTTATCTTCATTAACCTCTATCCCTTACAGCATTATCATATCTATAATTACTCTTTACAAAATGTAGAGTATAGGCAATGCTTATGAAGAAGATTCTATGTTGAAATTCTTGAGTTATCCTTCCCTTGCCATGGAGAAGGGCATTATAAAGTTAGTGTTAACTGTTAATGTAAGTCAGTCCTTCTAAAGCCTTTATCCTCAACTGCTGTTTAATTTGCTCATACTCCCTATCTTTTACTACTTTTTAGTTTGCTGTTTCTACCAAAATGGATGTTCGTAAGAATCGTAAGTTCTAAGTTTTACTTGTAGAACCAAATTCCTTATTCATACCATGCACATTACTTAATACTCCCTATATGTATGCTTATTTTTGTGGATCTATAATCCAGTGTGTGGTGAAGCAGCCCACGTTTGCACCTTGTCATCTCCTATTTTATCTTACTGATGTGGCTGATGATATGAACAACATGCCATGCACATTATCCAAAATAGATACAATGATTTTCTTTGCCCTTCATCTATGCTTGTTATGTTGACATGGTAATCCAGTAGTGTGGTGAAGCTCCCCGCATTATGAACAATGCCAAATTAGCTATTGATATTTTGAACATACTCTTTATTTTCTAATTTGAAATCGGATAGAATTGACAGAACAGTTATCATCTTTGTTTATACACGTGCAAAACCTGTCATCTCTCTGCTTTGTTTCAGGGTGATATGCCTGATGGCATGCACAAGTCTGCTGAAGGCTGTGAGACAAACCCAACATATATTGCAGCAAAGAAGGCAAAACATCTTGAAGATAGCGAGACAACCCCAAAGTCTTGTCTTCATGCAGTGTTCAAGTTACTTGAGACTAACAGTCAGAAAAGCTCACAGAATTCGTTGTCTGAATCAGTTCGACTTCTTCAATCCCAAGTTCTAGCAGAAAGGCATTCTACACTCAACTTCGACTTGAAGTCCTATCTCTAAGAAAGATTGCGGAGAACACCAATGAGAACCTCATCGCTAAACAGCTACACCTGGAAGATATGATCGACATGCTAGGCCTTTCTCATAGCCTTGCTCAGCAGCTTGCGCAACAGTTCCCCCGCAAGGCTAACCTTTCTTGAACTGTCTTGGAAGTGGTCTCGGTTCAGTATTATTTTGTTACGCTGCAATGGTGCCCAGTTTTTGTAATCTGCTTCTTTGTTGCGCTTTATGATCACTGGTGGTGAACTTTGATGCCCAGTGGATGTAATATACCTTAAATCCTTTATTGTGTAGTGTAGGTTTATTCTTAGTTACTATGCCGTAATTTCTTTATTGTATAGAGTAGGTTTGTTCTTAATTCCTACTAGTTACGTAGCAGCCCGAAATGAACCCCGGCCCATGATTGTGCGAATCAAATCATGGGCTTTTAACAGGCCAAAATTGTCTGGGTCCTTGTTTGGCCCAATCAGATATCGGCTGCGAGCAGGCCGGATGCAAACCAGGCCGTAGTTAGGCCCAACTATATGATGGGCTTTTAACAGGCCGAAGTTAATATAGGGCCGAAATGTTAAATGGGCCCTTAACAGGCCAAAACTAATATCAGTCTGAATTACTAAGTGGGCCTTTAGCAAGTGTGCCCAAAAGCATAGTGTCCAGTTGACGGGCCGAATCTGATATGGGCCGTAATTGAGCCCAAAGCCTCTTAAAGGGCCGGACCTGATCTGGGCCGTAATTTGGCCCAGAACGTGGTAGGATTTTAACGGGCCGGATCTCATATGGGCCACTATTAGGCCCGGAGCATGGCAGGCCATTAATGGACCAGATCAAATATGGGCCGGCATTTGGCCCAAAACATGGCAGCCATTTAATGGGTCGGCCTACTAGGGTCCTCAAAATCTTGTGGGCCTACAGCTGGGCCGACCCATTAATGTCGGTGAAATCTCGTGGGCCTTTAGCTGGGCCGGCCCATTATGACCCGCAAGAATCTTGTGGGCCTTTACCTGGGCCGGCCCATTATGGCACAAAAAAATCTTGTGGGCCTTTACCTGGGCCGACCGATTATGGCCCGCAAAATCTTGCGGGCCTTTAGCTGGGCCAGCCCATTATGGTCCACAAAATTTCGTGGGCCTTTAGATGGGCCGGCCCATTATGGTCCGCAAAATCTTGTGGGCCTCTAGTTGGGCCGGCCCATTTAAACCTGTTGGGCCGTGCCACATGTCAATGTATCATAGGCGCCTTCTGTCCAGTGAGTGGATGACATCTGTCCCGACGATGAGCCGACACGTGTTTCCTCTAGCCAATGATGATTTTACACGTGGAAAATCCCCATTGGTCGGGGCTGTTAACGGGTTATCGGATCCAAAACCCGATCCTATAGCTTAACGGCGTTCCGTTACGGCGGATGCCACGTGTCGGTCACCCTTGACGAAAGCACTTCTGTGACGCGTGATTTATCATCATGGAAGTGGACAATTCCATGATGATAATTTTGGTAATGTCATGGAACACTTCTACGACAGTACAGGTATGACTATCTTGATTCTGTCATAAATTTGTCATGGATGTACATGCATGACAAAAAAAGCGACCTACTGTGACAAACACGTATCATCACGGAAGTGTATTTTCTTGTAGTGGGTGTCCGAATACTATCGTCCTATATATGAATCTTTACATATCGACCATTTCGAGACTCCTCGTCATGTCCGTGATCTCATCCGGGACTCCGAACAACATTTGGTCACCAAATCACATAACTCATATAATACAAATCGTCATCGAACTTTAAGCGTGCAGACCCTACGGGTTCGAGAACTATGCAGACATGACCAAGACACCTCTCCGGTCAATAACCAATAGTGGAACCTGGATGCTCACATTGGCTCCCAGATATTCTACGAAGATCTTTATCGGTCAAATGGTTATGACAACATACGTTATTCCCTTTGTCCATAGGTATGTTACTTGCCCGAGATTCGATCATCGGTATCTTCATACCTAGTTCAATCTCGTTACCGGAAAGTCTCTTTACTCATTCCGTAATACATCACCTCATGACTAACTCCTTAGTTCTTTGCTTGCAAGCTTATGACGTGTATTACCGAGAGGGCCCAGAGATACCTCTGATACTCGGAGTGAAAAATCCCAATCTCGATTCACGCGCACTCAACAAAACATCTTCGGAGATACCTGTAGAGCATCTTTATAATCCCCGGTTACCTTGTGACATTTGATAGCACACAAGGTATTCCTCTGGTATTCGGGAGTTGCATGATCTCAAAGTTGAAGGAATATGTATTTGACATGAAGAAAGCAATAGCAATAAACCTGAACGATCATAATGCTAAGATAACGAATAGGTCTTATCCATCATATCTTTGTCCTAATGATGTGACCCTGTTCATCAAATGACAACACATGTCCATGGTTAGGAAATTAACCATCATTGATTAACGAGCTAGTATAGTAAAGGCTTACTAGGGACACGGTGTTTTGTCTATGTATCCACACATGTATCCAGTTTCTGGTTAATAAAATTCTAGCATGAATAATAAACATTCATCATGATATAAGGAAATATAAAATAACAACTTTATTATTGCCTCTAGGGCAAATTTCCTTCACTCTCCCACTTGCACTAGAGTCAATAATCTAGTTCACATCACCATGTGATTTAACACCAATAGTTCACATTGCCATGTGACCAACACCCAAAGGGTTGACTAGAGTCCATAATCTAGTTCACATTGCTATGTGATTAACACCCAAACAGAACTAAGGTGTGATCATGTTTTTCTTGTGAGAGAGGATTAGTCAATGGGTCTGTCACATACAGATCCGTATGTATTTTGTAAATTTCTATGTCTACAATGTTGTGCATGGAGCTACTGTAGCTAATTGCTCCCACTTTCAATATGTAGCCAGATCGAGATTCAGAGTCGTCCAGATCGGTGTCAAAGCATGCATCAACGTAACTCTTTACGACAAACTCTTTATCACCTCCATAACCGATAAATATTTCCTTAGTCCTCTAAGGATAATTTTTTGACCACTGTTCGGTGATCTACTCCTGGATCACTATTGTACTATTGGGGAACACAGTAATTTCAAAAAAATTCCTACGCACATGCAAGATCAAGGTGATGCATATCAACGAGAGGGAGAGTATCGTCTACATACCCTCGTAGACCGTAAGTGGAAGCGTTATGACAACACAGTTGATGTAGTCGTACATCTTCACGATCGACTGATCCCAGCACCGAAGGTATGGCACCTCCACGATCTGCACATGTTCGGCTCAGTGACGTCCCGTGAACTCACGATCTACTAGATCTTCGAGGGAGAGCTTCGTCAGCATGATGGCCAGATGACGATGATGATGTTGCTACCGGAACAGGGCTTTGCCTAAGCACCGCTACGATATGACTGAGGTGGATTATGCTGGAGGGGGCACCGCACATGGCTTGGAACAATCAACTTGTGTGTTCTAGGGTGCCCCCCTGCCCCCTTATATAAAGGAGCAAGGGGGAGGTCGGCCGGCCCTAGTGGCGCCCAAGGAGAGGAGGAATCCTCCTCCTAGTAGGAGTAGGATTCATCCTTTCCTAGTCCTACTAGGAAGGAGGAAAGGGGAAGGAAAGAAAGGGAGAGGGAGAGGGAAAGAGGGGCCGCGCCCCACTGCCCTAGTCCTATTAGGACTCCCCTGGGGGACGCCACCTCCAGGGCTGCTGCCCTCTCTCTCCCCTAAGGCCCAATACTTCCCCGGGGGGTTCCGGTAACCCCTCCGGCATTCCAAAAAATACCCGAATCACTCGGAACCTTTCCGATGTCCGAATATAGCCTTCCAATATATCGATCTTTACATCTAGACCATTTCGAGACTCCTCGTCATGTCCCCGATCTCATCCAGGACTCTGAACAATCTTCGGTCATCAACTCACATAACTCATAATACAAATCCTCACAGAACGTTAAGCGTGCGGACCCTACGGGTTAGAGAACTATGTAGACATGACCGAGACTCATCTCCGGTCAATAACCAATAGCGGAGCCTGGATGCTCATATTGGTTCCTACATATTCTGCAGAGATCTTTATCGGTCAAACTGCATAACAACATATGTTATTCCCTTTATCATCGGTATGTTACTTGCCTGAGATTCGATCGTTGGTATCTCAATACCTAGTTCAATCTCTTTACCGGAAAGTCTCTTTACTCGTTCCGTAATGCATCATCTCACAACTAACTCATTAGTCACATTGCTTGCAAGGCTTATAGTGATGTGGATTACCGAGGGGGCCTAGAGATACCTCTCCGACAATCGGAGTGACAAATCCTAATCTCGATCTATGCCAACTCAACAAGTACCATTGGAAACACATGTAGAGCACCTTTATAATCACCCAGTTACGTTGTGATGTTTGGTAGCACACAAATTGTTCCTCCGGTATTCGGGAGTTGCATAATCTCATAGCCATAGGAACATGTATAAGTCATGAAGAAAGCAATAGCAATATACTAAACGATCAAGTGCTAAGCCAGCGGAATGGGTCAAGTCAATCACATCATTCTCTAATGATGTGATCCCGTTAATTAAATGGCAACTCATGTCTATGGCTAGGAAACTTAACCATCTTTGATTCAACAAGCTAGTCAAGTAGAGGCATACTAGTGACACTCTGTTTGTCTATGTATCCACACATGTACTAAGTTCCTGGTTTATACAATTCTAGCATGAATAATAAACATTTATCATGAAATAAGGAAAGAAATAATAACTTTATTATTGCCTCTAGGGCATATTTCCTTCAGTCTCCCACTTGCACTAGAGTCAATAATCTAGTTCACATCGCCATTTGATTTAACACCAATAGTTCACATCACCATGTGATTAACACCCATAGTTCACATCGCCATGTGACCAACACTCAAAGGGTTTACTAGAGTCAGTAATCTTAGTTCACATCGCCATGTGATTAACACCCAAAGAGTACTAATGTGTGATCATGTTTTGCTTGTGAGAGAAGTTTAGTCAACGGGTCTACCATATTTAGATCCATATGTATTTTGCAAATTTCTATGTCAACAATGCTCTGCACGGAGCTACTCTAGCTAATTGCTCCCACTTTCAATATGTATCCATATTGAGACTTAGAGTCATCTGGATCAGTGTCCAAACTTGCATCGATGTAACCCTTTACGACGAACCTTTTGTCACCTCCATAATCGAGAAACATATCCTTATTCCACTAAGGATAATTTTGACCGTTCTCAAGTGATCTACTCCTAGATCACTATTGTACTCCGTTGCCAAACTCAGTGTAGGGTATACAATAGATCTGATACATAGCATGGCATACTTTATAGAACCTATGGTTGAGGCATAGGGAATGACTTTCATTCTCTTTCTATATTCTACCGTGGTCGGGCTTTGAGTCTTACTCAATTTCACACCTTGTAACATAGGCAAGAACTCTTTCTTTGACTGTTCCATTTTGAACTACTTCAAAATCTTGTCAAGGTATGTACTCATTGAAAAAAACTTATCAAACGTCTTGTCTATCTCTATAGAACTTTATGCTCAATTTGTAAGCAGCTTCACCGAGGTCTTTCTTTGAAAAACTCCCTTCAAATACTCCTTTATGCTTTCTAGAAAATTCTACATTATTTCCGATCAACAATATGTCATTTACATATACTTATCAGAAATGTTGTAGTGCTCCCAGTCACTTTCTTGTAAATACATGCTTCACCGCAAGTCTATATAAAACTATATGCTTTGATCAACTCATCAAAGCATATATTCCAACCCTGAGATGCTTGCACCAGTCCATAGATGGATCGCTGGAGCTTGCACATTTTGTTAGCACCTTTAGGATCGACAACACCTTCTGCTTGCATCATATACAACTCTTCTTTAAGAAATCTATTAAGGAATGTAGTTTTGACATCCATTTGCCAGATTTCATAAAATGTGGTAATTTGCTAACATGATTCACACAGACTTAAGCATCGCTACGAGTGAGAAAATCTCATCGTAGTCAACACCTTAAACTTTGTCAAAAATATTTTTCGACAAGTCTAGCTTTGTAGATAGTAACACCACTATCAGCATCCGTCTTCCTCTTGAAGATCCATTTATTTTCTATGGCTTGCCGATCAAGTCGAGCTTTGTAGACAGTAACATTACCGTCAGCGTCAGTCTTCTTCTTGAAGATCCATTTATTCTCTATTGCTTGCCAATCATTTGGCAAGTCAATCAAAGTCCACACTTTGTTCTAATATATGGATCCCATCTCAGATTTCATGGCCTCAAGCCATTTCACAGAATCTGGGCTCATCATCACTTCCTCATAGTTAGTAGGTTCGTCATGGTCAACTAACATGACGTCCAGAACAGGATTACCATACCACTCGGGTGTGGATCTCACTCTGGTTGACCTACGAGGTTCGGTAGTAACTTGATCTAAGTTACATGATCATCATCATTAGCTTCCTTACTAATTAGTGTAGGAGTCACAGGAACAGATTTCTGTGATGAACTACTTTCCAATAAGGGAGCAGGTACAATTACCTCATCAAGTTCTACTTTCCTCCCACTCACTTCTTTCGAGAGAAACTCCTTCTCTAGAAGGGATCCATTCTTAGCAACGAATGTCTTGCCTTCGGATCTATGATAGAATGTGTACCCAACTGTCTCCTTTGGGTATCCTATGAAGACACATTTCTCCGATTTGGGTTCGAGCTTATCAGGTTGAAGCTTTTTCACATAAGCATCGCAGCCCCAAACTTTAAGAAACGACAACTTGGGTTTCTTGCCAAACCATAGTTCATAAGGTGTCGTCTCGATGGATTTAGATGGTGCCATATTTAACGTGTATGCAGCTGTCTCTAATGCATAACCCCTAAACGATAGTGGTAAATCGGTAAGAGACATCATAGATTGCACCATATCTAATAAAGTACGATTATGATGTTCAGACACACCATTATGTTGTGGTGTTCCAGGTGGTGTGAGTTGCGAAACTATTCCACATTGTTACAAATGAAGACCAAACTCGTAATTCAAATATTCTCCTCCATGATCAGATCGTAGAAACTTTATTTTCTTGTTACGAGGATTTTCCACTTGACTCTGAAATTATTTGAACTTTTCAAATGTTTCAAATTTATGTTTCATCAAGAAGATATACCCATATCTGCTAAAATCATCCGTGAAGGTCAGAAAATAATGATACCTGCCGCGAGCCTCAACACTCATCAGACTGCATACATCAGTATGTATTATTTCCAACAAGTCTGTTGCTCGCTCCATTGTTCCGGAGAACGGAGTCTTAGCCATCTTGCCTATGAGGCATGGTTCGCAAGCATCAACTGATTCATAACCAAGTGATTACAAAAGCCCATCAGCATGGATTTTCTTCATGCGCTTTACACCAATATGCCCTAAATGGCAGTGCCACAAATAAGTTGCACTATCATTATTAACTTTGCATCTTTTGGCTTCAATATTATGAATATGTGTATCAGTACGATCAAGATTCAATAAGCCATTCACCTTGGGTGTATGACCATTGAAGATTTTATTCATGTAAACAGAACAACAATTATTCTCTGACTTTAAATGAATAACCATATTGGAATAAACATGATCAAATCATATTCATGTTTAAAGCAAACACCAAATAACATTTATTTAGGTTCAACACTAATCCCGAAAGTATAGGGAGTGTGTAATGATGATCATATCAATCTTGGAACCACTTCCAACACACATCGTCACTTCACCCTTAACTAGTCTCTGTTCATTCTGCAACTCCTGTTTCGAGTTACTAATCTTAGCAACTGAACTAGTATCAAATACTGAGGGGTTTCTATAAACACTAGTAAAGTACACATCAATAACATGTATATCAAATATACCTTTGTTCACTTTGTCATACTTCTTATCCGCCAAATACTTGGTGCAATTCTGCTTCTAGTAACCAGTCCCTTTGCATCAGAAGCACTTAGTCTCAGGCTTAGCTCCAGACTTGGGCTTCTTCACTTGAGGAGCAACTTGCTAGCCGTTATCCTTGAAGTTCTCCTTCTTCCCTTTGCCCTTTTCTTGAAACTAGTGGTCTTGTCAACCATCAAAACTTGATGCTTTTCTTGATTTCTACCTTCGTCGATTTCAGCATCATGAAGAGCTTGGAAATTGTTTCCGTTATCCCTTGCATATTATAGTTCATCATGAAGTTCCAGTAACTTGTTGATAGTGACTAGAGAACTCTGTCAATCACTATCTTATCTGGAAGATTAACTCCCACTTGATTCAAGTGATTGTAGTACTCAGACATTCTGAGCACATGCTCACTAGCTGAGCTATTCTCCTCCATCTTGTAGGCAAAGTACTTGTCAGAGGTCTCATACCTCTCGACTCGGGCATGAGTCTGAAATACAAATTTCAACTCTTGGAACATCTCATATGCTCCATGTCGTTCAAAACATTTTTTGAAGTCCCGGTTCTAAGCCATGAAGCATGGTGCACTAAACTATGAAGTAGTCATCATACCGAGCTTGTCAAACGTTCATAACGTCTGCATCTGCTCCTACAATAGGTCTGTCACCTAGCGGTGACATAATTCTTCTGTGCAACAATGTGGATAATCCTCAGATCATGGACCCAGTCCGCATCATTGCTACTATCATCTTTCAACTTATTTTTCTCTAGGAACATATAAAAAATAAACGAGGGGAGCTAAACGGGAGCTATTGATATACAACATTGATATGCTAATACTACCAGGACTAAGTTCATGATAAATTTAAAGTTCAATTAATCATATTACTTAAGAACTCCCACTTAGATAGACATACCTCTAATCATCTAAGTGATCACGTGATCCATATCAACTAAACCATGTCCGATCATCACGTGAGATGGAGTAGTTTTCAATGGTGAACATCACTATGTTGATCATATCTACTATATGATTCACGCTCGACCTTTCGGTCTCAGTGTTCCGAGGCCATATCTGCATATGCTAGGCTCATCAAGTTTAACCCGAGTATTCTGCGTGTGCAAAACTGGCTTGCACCCGTTGTATGTGAATGTAGAGCTTATCACACCTGATCATCACGTGCTGTCTTGGCACGAAGCAAAATAGATGTATAAAGGATAAACATCACATGCAATCAGTATAAGTGATATGATATGGCCATCATCATCTTGTGCCTTTGATCTCCATCTCCAAAGCACCGTCATGATCACCATCGTCACCGGCTTGACACTTTGATCTCCATCGAAGCATCGTTGTTGTCTCGCTAACTAATGCTTCTACGACTATCGCTACCGCTTAGTGATAAAGTAAAACAATTACATGGCGATTGCATTTCATACAACAAAGCGACAACCATATGGCTCCTGCCAGTTGCCGATAACTATGTTACAAAACATGATCATCTCATACAATAAAATTTAGCATCATGTCTTGACCATATCACATCACAACATGCCCTGCAAAAACAAGTTAGACTATTGTTGCAAGTTTTACATGGCTGCTACGGGCTGAGCAGGAACTGTTCTTACCTATGCATCAAAAACCACATCGCGGTATAGTGATTGCTTTTTGATCTTCAGAAAGAACCCTGTTCATTGAATCCGATTCAACTAAAGTTGGAGAAACTGACACCCGCCAGCCACCTGTGTGCGAAGCACGTCGGTAGTACTAGTCTCTCATAAGCGTACGCGTATTGTCGGTCTGGGCCGCTTCATCCAACAATACCGCCGAATCAAGATTCAACTAGTGACGGCAAGAAATATATATACCCATGCCCACAACTTCTTTGTAATCTACTCGTGCATATAACATCTACGCATAAACCTGGCTCTGATACCACTGTTGGGGAACGCAGTAATTTCAAATAAAATCGTACGCACACACAAGATCATGGTGATGCATTGCAACGAGAGGGGAGAGTGTTGTCTACGTACCCTCGTAGACCGTAAGCGGAAGCGTTATGACAACGCGGTTGATGTAGTCGTACTTCTTCACGATCGACCGATCCCAGCACCGAAGGTACGACACCTCCGCTATCTGCACACGTTTGGCTCAGTGACGTCCCGCGAACTCACAATCCATTAGAGTTTCGAGGGAGAACTATGTCAGCACGACGGCATGATGACGGTGATGATATTGCTACCGGAACAAGGCTTTGCCTAAGCACCGCTACGATATGACCAAGGTGGATTATGGTGGAGGGGGGCACGGCACACAGCTTGGAACAATCAACTTGTGTGTTCTAGGGTGCCCCCTGCCCCCGTATATAAAGGAGCAAGGGGGAAGGCCGGCCGGCCCTAGTGGCGCCCAAGGAGAGGAAGAATCCTCCTCCTAGTAGGAGTAGGATTCATCCTTTCCTAGTCCTACTAGGAAGGAGGAAGGGGGAAGGAAAGAGAGGGAGAGGGAGAGGGAAATAGGGGCCGCACCCCCTCCCCTAGTCCTATTCGAACTCCCCTTGGGGGGGCGCCACCTCCTGGGCTGCTGCCCTCTCTCGCCCCTAAGGCCCAATACTTCCCCGGGGGGTTCGGGTAACCCCTACAGCACTCCGAAAAATACCCGAATCACTTGGAACCTTTTCAATGTTCGAATATAGCCTTCCAATATATCGATCTTTATGTCTCGACCATTTCGAGACTCCTCGTCATGTCACCGATCTCATCCGGGACTCTGAACAAACTTCGGTCATCAACTCACATAACTCATAATACAAATCGTCACAGAACGTTAAGCGTGCGGGCCCTACGAGTTCGAGAACTATGTAGACATGACCAAGAATCATCTCCGGTCAATAACCAATAGTGGAACCTGGATGCTCATATTGGTTCCTACATATTCTACGAAGATCTTTATCGGTCAAACCGCAAAACAACATACATTATTCCCTTTGTCATCGATATGTTACTTGCCCAAGATTCGATCATCGGTATCTCAATACCTATTTCAATCTCGTTACCGAAAGTCTCTTTACTCGTTCTGTAACCCGCAACTAACTCATTAGTCACATTGCTTGCAAGGCTTATAGTGATGTGCATTACCGAGAGGTCCCAGAGATACCTCTCCGACAATCGGAGTGACAAATCCTAATCTCGATCTATACCCACTCAATAAGTACCATCGGAAACACCTGTAGAGCACATTTATAATCACCCAGCTACGTTGCGACGTTTGGTAGCACACAAAGTGTTCCTCCGGTATCTGGGAGTTACATAATCTCATAGTCATAGGAACATGTATAAGTCATGAAGAAAGCAATAACAATATACTAAACGATCAAGTGCTAATCTAACGGAATGGGTCAAGTCTATCACATCATTCTCTAAGAATGTGATCCCGTTAATCAAATGACAACTCATGTCTATGGCTAGGAAACTTAACCATCTTTGATTCAACGAGCTAGTCAAGTAGAGGCATACTAGTCAGACTCTGTTTGCAACACATGTACTAAGTTTCCGGTTAATACAATTCTAGCATGAATAATAAATATTTATCATGAAATAAGGAAATAAATAATAACTTTATTATTGCCTCTAGGCCATAATCCTTCATGTACCCCTTGCCAAACTCATGGCAAGGTACACAATAGGTCTGGTACACAGCATGGCATACTTTATAGAACCTATGGCTGAGGCATAGGGAATGACTTTCATTCTTTCTCTATCTTCTGCTGTGGTCGGGTTTTGAGTCTTACTCAACTTCATACCTTTATAGGCTAGAACTCCTTCTTTGAGTGATCTATTTTGAACTCCTTCGAAATCTTGTCAAGGTATGTACTCATTGAAAATCTTATCAAAACGTTTTGATCAATCTCTATAGATGTTGATGCCCAATATGTAAGCAGCTTCACCGAGGTCTTTCATTGAAAAACTTGTATTAAAGTATCCTTTTATGTTATCCAGAAATTCTATGCCGTTTCCAATCAAAAATATGTGACCCACATATAATATTAGAAATGCTACAGAGCTCCCACTTACTTTCTAGTAAATACAGGCTTCTCCAGAAAGTATGTATAAAATCATATGCTTTGATCACCTCATCAAAGCATATATTCCACCTTCGAGATGCTTGCACGAGTCCATAAATGGATCGCTGGAGCTTGCACACTTTGTTAGCACCTTTAGGATCGACAAAACATTCTGTTTGCATCATATACAACTCTTCTTTAAGAAAACCATTAAGGAATGCAGTTTTGACATCCGTTTGCCAGATTTCATAAAATGTGGCAATTGATAACATGGTTCGGACAGACTTAAAGCACCGCAATGAGTGAGAAAATATCATCGTATTCAACACCTTGAACTTGTCGAAAACCTTTTGCGACAAGTCGTGCTTTGTAGATAGTAATATTACCATCAGCATCAGTCTTCTTCTTGAAGATCCATTTATTCTCTATGGCTTGATGATCATTGGGCAAGTCAACCAAAGTCCATACTTTGTTCTCATACATGGATCCCATCTTAGATTTCATGGCCTCAAGCCATGTCGCGGAATCTGGGCTCATCATCGCTTCCTCATAGTTCGTAGGTTCGTCATGGTCTAGTAACATGACTTCCAGAATATGATTACTGTCCCACTCTAGTGTGGAACATCCTCTGGTTGACCTACGAGGTTCGGTAGTAACTTGATCTGAAGTTTCATGATCATCATTGTCGGATTATGGGTTCCGGCAAACCCTTGTGAGGTTCGAACTCTGTGGTGCGCATGAAGAACACTCTCTTCCTCGCTGGCTCATTCAATGATTCCACAGCCTAGCTCGACGGACCCAAAGAACAAGATACACGAGGGTTTATACTGGTTCGGGCCACCTTGCGGTGTAATACCCTACTCCAGTTTGTGGGTGGATTGCCTCGAGGGGCTGAGGATGAACTAGTACAATGGATGAACAACCTCGGGAGGTGAGGTGTTCTTGAGCTAGATGAACCGCTGAGCTCGTTCGGGTGGAACGGATCCCATCCTTCTATGGTGGTGGCTAAGTCCTATTTATAGTGGCCTTGGTCCTCTTCCAAAATGTTAGGCGGGAAGTTATCCCACAACGGCCAAGTTTGAAGGGGGACAACTAGTACAAGCTATCATGAGAAAAGGTGGTCTTCGCCTGCCAAAGGCTCTGGTGGTGGTGCTGTTGTGGGCTCCGTGATGACCTCCGTCCTGCCATCCTGCCATCCTGTTGGTCTTGGTCTTGTTGCACCGATATGGAAACCTTTGCCTGATTCCTCGGGACCCTGTGCCTGCACTTGCCTCCTTAGCACCAAAGAGGAAACTGGTACACTGCGCCCGCTGGCGCTCGCCCGGCCTTGGTCGTCATGGCTCACGTCACGTGAGCCTCACGAGGTGCTCCTTGCATAGATATCTCCGCTCCTCAGGAGATAGCCTAGTGAGGCTGCCCTTAGGGAGGTCATGGTGTCGTACGCCTCGCGAGGCTCGGCCCCTTCCGAGGGTCTTGAATTGCTGCTGCTGAAGATGGCCTATACTAGGCCGTTGGTGGAGCCATGCTCTCGGGCCACAGGCAGGCAAGTCTGGGCATCCCGGGTCCCAGAACACTGACAGTAGCCCCCGAGGCCAAGGCGCGCTCGGACTTGCCTTCGAGGCAAAGCCAAAGGGCAAGTGCGGAGCACCGCGGGCCCCAACCGCCTGCGGCCTTGATTGACGCGTGGCGATGGGTGGGACGCGGCCGTCTCCGCTTCCCCATGCTGCCTCGGCAACCGTTCGACTTGACGAGACCCTGCTGCATGCATAAGAAAACCATCATTACCTACGATCGTGGAGGCCGGCGGTTGACCTCCTTCTGGCTATAAATGAAGAGAGGCGTGGATCCCCCATTGCTCATCTCCTTCTCCATGCTGCCTACTTCTTCTTCCTCCTCCTCCTCGTCTCTCCGTCTTGCCATGACACTCATGGCGCCGACAATGAGATTCTCCACCATTGAGAAAGGAACCCACCCCCCCCCCCCCCCCCCCCCCCCCGCCCCCTGCGAAGAGCAGGCGACACTTCCACCGAAGAAAAGGTTCGTCCGCTCCCGCGACGCTGTTGTGAGGCAGGAGGTGACGAGGCCTTGGTACGAGCGGCCTCCTCCTGGCTACCTGCTGCCGTTGTACGCCCATATGAAAGGCTCTGGAGGAGGAGGCAGCGCCCCGCGCTGCTCGCGTCTCGGCCGTGGTGGCCAGGCTGTGGTGGCACGAGCCGCCGATCCACGAACTCATGCCAAGGGTTCCTCGCGCGAGTTCGTGATATGGGCGGCGATGCCCCCAAGCACGTGGATCAAGTTTCCTCAGTTCTTTGCTGAAGAGATGCCACCGAGAGGACCACTCGAGCTGTGGTTGCAGCACGCCGAGTGCAGCACCTCGGCAACAGGGGCGGAGGTCGAGGTCGTCTCCCCGGGCAAGATCTTCATGACTCGTTGATGGGGCAAGGTCGCCCGCGCTTGCTGTGTGGAGGTGGCACTCGCCATCCAGTTTGAATACGACGGCGCCTCCATGATGTTCTTCAAAGTCATCGACGAGGAGGGCCGCCGCCTGGAGTGCTGCCCCGGAGGGGGCCGCCAGGATGGCGTGGCAGCGGGCGTCGAGCCTGCCCCCGGCCCTGCTGGCAGTTCCTCCAGCAGCAGCGACGGCTCATGAGAGTCCCGCGAATCTCCGGAGCTCGATGAGTCTCCGGAGACGAGCGATGACAGCTACGTGCCACCGAGCTCCCATCGTGCCCGAAGCACGGCAGCGGCGTCAGGTCATTGTCGTCGATGATCTGGATGGGGTCGGTGCCGACCCCTCATGGCCCACTCTTGATGATGGCGTTAGCGGTGATGCCCGTAGCTAGGACCCTTGAAGTCTTCCTTCTTTTGTTCCCTACGAGGAATTGAGACGAACCCCATGGGGGCGTGTAAAGAAATAGTAATGCTTTTGCTCCGGTGTTTATCATTCCTTCTATAAGACTTGTGGTCGCACGTCTCGCTTGGCACTGTCCCCCTTTTCATCCTCGCGATAGCTTAGTGCTCTACGCCGGCAGGTCCCAGTCCCCAGGCAGGCTTCAGCCATCACTGGTATGCCAAGTCTTTATGCCGTGGTCAAGGCCAGGAGGTGAGCGGCCCGAGGTCCGGTAAGAGCTCCTGAGGCGCGATGCTCAAGAGGTCCCCCTTGGCGTGCAAGCGGCATCCCGAAGGCAGAAATGGAAGGCAGCATTGCCGGAGCAAGGTTGCCCGAATTGAAAATTCTGATTGCGACATCGTGCTAATCCGAATATGTGACTTACCTTGCCGAGCCGAGGTAGTTCCTTGTACGGCTTCCAGTTTGCGCTTCAGCGGCAGTGTTATTGGGCGAGGCTCATGCCGGCTTCCCCTTCCTTGCTCATCTAAGTGCTCTGCGTCCTCCGGTCACGACCCTTGAGCAAGCTCAACCACCATTGGTATGCCAGGTCGTGATGCCGTGGTCAAGGCCAGGGGGTGAGGGCTGGAGAGTCAGTAGGAACTCCTGAGGCGCGATGCTCAGGACCCCCCCTTTAACGCGCAAGCGAATCACGCGAAAGGAGGGCGGCTGGCGAGGCCACCCGTAACCACGCCCCGTAGATTCCTGCGGGTTAGTGCGAGGGGAGAATACAGCTCATAACCGCATTTGATGTCCTGCCACTAATCTTTCTGCGAGAAGATGAAGGCACCGCAGATCTGGTGAAGTGACGTGCGTGGGGTGGGCCGCGAGCCAGAGCTCGATCGCACAGGTTTATCAGAGTTGCAGGGACGGACCCGAGCACAAGCGCCGTGCTAGCATGTGAAACCCTCGTTGCGGGATGAGCAAGTGGCCGATCAGCAACACGGGAGGCCATGATGGGTAATAACCAGGTAGGCGATAATCATAAGGTAACTCATGCAAGGAGGTAACCTAGTTTAGATAAATGCAAGGATGATACATGTCATAGGGACGGACCCATATCTGCTCAAATCATCTGTGAAGGTTAGAAAATAAAAATACCCGTAGCGAGCCTCAACACTCATCGGACCGCATACATCGGTATGTATTGTTTCCATAAGTCAGTGGCTCGCTCCATTGTTCCAGAGAACAGAGTCTTAGTCATCTTGCCCATGAAGCATGGTTCGCAAGCATCAAATGGTTCATAATCAAGTGATTCCAAAAGTCCATCCGCATGGAGTTTCTTCAAGCACTTTACACCAATATGACCTAAACGGCGGTGCCTGATACGTCTCCAACGTATCTATAATTTTTGATTGCTCCATGATATATTATCTACTGTTTTGGACTATATTGGGCTTTATTTTCCACTTTTATATTATTTTTTTGGGAATTGCTATTTTTTGCCTATTTCAGTGTTTCGAAGAAACGGAATATCAAACGGAGTCCAAACGGAATAAAATCTTTGGGAACGTGATTTTCTCACTTAACGTGATCCAGGAGACTTGGACCCTACTCCAAGGAGTCAAAGAGGAGGTCACGAGGGTGCCCCCCCTAGGGCGCCCCCTACCTTGTGGGCCCCTTGGTGCTCCACCGACGTACTCCTTCCTCGTATATGTACCTACATACCCCCAAACGATCAGAACAAGAACCGAAAACCTAATTCCACCGCCGCAACATTCTGTATCCATGAGATCCCATCTTGGGGCCTGTTTCAGAGCTCCGTTGGAAGAGGGCCGTCATCACGGAGGGCTTCTACATCATCCTAGCCCCTCCGATGAGGTGTGAGTAGTTTACCTCAGACCTTCGGGTCCATAGTTAGTAGCTAGATGGCTTCTTCTCTCTTTTTTGATCTCAATAGAAATCCCCCCCCCTCTCTTGTGGAGATCTATTCGATGTAATCTTCTTTTTGCGGTGTGTTTGTTGAGACCGATGAATTGTGGGTTTATGAAGTCTATCTATGAATAATATTTGAATCTTCACTGAATTCTTTTATGTATGATTGGTTTTCTTTGCAAGTCTATTCGAATTATCCGTTTGGTTTGGCCAACTAGATTGGTAGTTCTTGCCATGGGAGAAGTGCTTAGCTCTGGGTTCGAGCTTGCGGTGTCCTTTCCCAGTGACAGAAGGGGCAGCAAGGCACGTATTGCATCATTGCCATCGAGGATAACAAGATGGGGTTTATTTCATATTGCATGAATTTATATCTCTACATCATGTCATCTTGCTTAAGGCGTTACTCTGTTTTTAACTTAATACTCTAGATGCATGCTGGATAGCGGTCGATGAGTGGAGTAATAGTAGTAGATGCAGAATCATTTCGGTCTACTTGTCATGGACGTGATGCCTATATACATGATCATGCCTAGATATTCTCATAACTATGCTCAATTCTGTCAATTGCTCAACAGTAATTTGTTCACCCACCGTAGAATACTTATGCTCTTGATAGAAGCCACTAGTGAAACCTATGGCCCCTGGGTCTATTCTCATCATATCAATCTCCATCACTTTAATCTTGCTTTGCTTTTTTACTTTGCTTTTACTTTTTACCTTGTATCTTTATACCAAAAATACCAAAAATATTATATCTATGAGATCTCACACTCGTAAGTGACCGTGAAGGGATTGACAACCCCTAATCGCGTTGGTTGCGAGTAGCTATCGTTTTGTGCTGGTACGAGGGACTTGAGCGTGGCCTCCTACTGGATTGATACCTTGGTTCTCAAAAATAGAGGGAAATACTTACGCTACTCTGCTGCATCATCCCTTCCTCTTCGGGGAAAACCAACGCAAGCTCAAGACGTAGCAAGAAGGATTTCTGGCGCCGTTGCCGGGGAGTCTACTCAAAAAGTCAACATACCAAGTACCCATCACAATCCCTATCTCTCGCATTACATTATTTGCCATTTGCCTCTCGTTTTCCTCTCCCTCACTTCACCCTTGCCGTTTTATTCGCCCTCTCTCTCTCTCTATCCTCCCTCTCTATTTGCCTCTTGTTTGCTCGTGTGGTAGTTTGCTTGCTTGTCATTATGTCTAAAATTGGGGAAGTTATCGCCAATATGGGCGATATCAATATCATGGAAAATTCTGATGCTCCTGCTGAAGAACTCCCTACCTACCATACAAAAAGATTTCGAATCGGTAGTGGTAATATTATTGGAAAAGGAGTTATTCAAGATTTCTTTACTTGTGCCGGTGCTTTGCCCTCTATGGGCGGTTCTATTCTCCATAGAACTAGTAGTCTTGCGGACGGTATTGCCATGCTTATCGTTGAACTTGAAAGGCAATTTATGCATATGCACCCATCTATACAAAGAGTTTTCCTAGAATTTTCTAATATCGAGCATTCCTCTGTTAAGCGTGCCGCTACTATCTTTTTGGCTCATGAATTCAGATTTATAATAAAAGAAGCCAAAGAAATCTTTGCGCACTATAGGGTGGACGTTGGTAGTCCTCCCATAGAATCTATCCTCTTCGATCAAGAAGAAATTATGCGCTTTCAATCTCCTGACTATGTTGCTTTTAATGAAAACCTCAGAAAAAAGGTGCCAACCAATATTTTAATTGATAGAATCTCTGAACTTAATGATGATTTGGCTATTCGAAATAATGAGCTAGGATACTCTCTTGAGTCTAGGCTCACAAAGTTCTGTCAAAAGAATGCTTATAATGATGAATTGGTTGTACAATACGAAGGGCCGAAAGAGGAACCTATACCTCCTAAAATTGATCTTGGGGACTTCTGTCCTATTAAATTTATCCATTTTTATTACTTTTGCTTTCCTCAAAGAAAACTTGCTGCTGAACATAGAGAATATGAAATTAGCTTCATCGATCTATCTTATTACTACGACACAAACTAGATCTATCCTCGCTTTTATGACTAGCTAGGGGCGTTAAACGATAGTGCTTGTTGGGAGGCAACCCAATTTTATTTTTATTCCTTGATTTTTGCTCCTGCTTAGTAATAAATAAATTATTTAGCCTCTGTTTTGGTTGTGTTTTTTTGTGTTTAATTAGTGTTTGTGCCAAGTAGAACCGTTGGGAAGACTTGGGGAAAGTCTTGTTGAACTTGCTGTAAAAAACAGAAACTTTAGCGCTCATGAGAACTGCTTTCATTTTTATTTGAAGAGAGATATTTAGTTAATTCTTTTTGCGGATGATTAATATATAAATTCCTCAAGTCAAGAAATTTATTTTAGAATTTTTGGGGTTCCAGATCTTGCGCTAGATACATATTACTACAGACTGTTCTGTTTTTGACAGATTCTGTTTTTCGTCTGTTGTTTGCTTATTTTGATGAATCTATGGTTAGTAAAATAGTTTATAATCCATAGAGAATTTGGAATACAGTAGGTTTAACACCAATATAGATAAAGAATGAGTTCATTACAGTACCTTTAAGTGGTCTTTTGTTTTCTTTCGCTAACGGAGCTCACGAGTTTTCTATTTTGAGTTTTGTGTTGTGAAGTTTTCAAGTTTTGGGTGAATTCTTTTGATGGATCATGGAACAAGGAGTGGCAAGAGCCTAAGATTGGGGATGCCCATGGCACCCCCAAGATAATCCAAGGACACCAAAAAGTCAAAGCTTGGGGATGCCCCGGAAGGCATTCCCTCTTTCGTCCACTTCCATCGGTAATTTACATGGAGCTATATTTTTATTCACCAACATGATATGTGTTATGCTTGGAGCGTCTTGTATTATTTGTGTCTTTGTGTCTTAGTATACCACAATAATCCTTGCTGTACACACCTTTTGAGAGAGCCATACATGAATTAAAATTTGATAGAATACTCTATGTGCTTCACTTATATCTTTTGAGCTAAGTAGTTTTGCTCTATGTGCTTCACTTATATCTTTTGAGCTAAGTAGTTTTGCTCTATGTGCTTCACTTATATATTTTGAGCTAGTTAATTTTTCTCTATGTGCTTCACTTATATCTTTTGAGCGTTATAATTTTGCTCTATGTGCTTCACTTATATCTTTTGAGCTAAGTAGTTTTGCTCTATGTGCTTCACTTATATCTTTTGAGCTAAGTAGTTTTGCTCTATGTGCTTCACTTATATATTTTGAGCTAGTTAATTTTTCTCTATGTGCTTCACTTATATCTTTTGAGCGTTATAATTTTGCTCTATGTGCTTCACTTAGATCTTTTAGAGCACGGTTGTGGATTTGTTTTAAAGAAACTATTGATCTCTCATGCTTCACTTAAATTATTTTGAGAGTCTCTTAATAGCATGGTAATTTGCTTAATAATAATATGCTTGGTATTCAAGATTTGTGAAACTTTCTTTTGAGTGTGTTGAATACTAAGAAAAGATTAAAGCTTGATAATTGTTTTGAGATATGTAGGTGATAATATTAAAGTCATGCTAGTTGAGTAGTTGTGAATTTAAAGAATACTTGTGTTAAAAGTTTGTGATTCCCGTAGCATGCACGTATGGTGAACCGTTATGTGATGAAGTCGGAGCATGATTTATTTATTGATTGTCTTCCTTATGAGTGGCGGTCGGGGACGAGCAATGGTCTTTTCCTACCAATCTATCCCCCTAGGAGCATGCGCGTAATACTTTGCTTTGATAACTTCTAGATTTTTGCAATAAGTATATGAGTTTTTTATGACTAATGTTGAGTCCATGGATCATACGCACTCTCACCCTTCCACCTTTGCTAGCCTCTCTAATACCGCGCACCTTTCGCCAGTATCATACATCTACCATATACCTTCCTCAAAATAGCCACCATACCTACCTATTACGGCATTTCCATAGCCATTCCGAGATATATTGCCATGCAACTTTCCACCATCTAGTTCATCATGACACATTCATCATTGTCATATTGCTTAGCATGATCATGTAGTTGACATAGTATTTGTGGCAAAGCCACCGTTCATAATTTCTTCATACTTGTCACTCTTGATTCATTGCATATCCCGGTACACCGCCGGAGCCATCCATATAGAGTCATACTTTGTTTTAGAATCGAGTTGTAATCAGTGAGTTGTAAATAAATAAAAGTGTGATGATCATCATTTAATAGAGCATTGTCCCAAAAAAAAGAGAAAGGCAAAAGAAAAAAAGAAGGCCCAAAAAAAGAGAAAATAAATAAAAGGGGGCAATGCTACTATCCTTTTACCACACTTGTGCTTCAAAGTAGCACCATGATCTTCATAGTAGAGAGTCTCTCATGTTATCACTTTTATATACTAGTGGGAATTTTACATTATAGAACTTGGCTTGTATATTCCAATCATGGGCCTCCTCAAGTGCCCTAGGTATTCATGAGCAAGCAAGTTGGATGCACACCCACTAGTTTCTTTTGTTGAGCTTTCATACATTTATAGCTCTAGTGCATCCACTGCATGGCAATTCCTACTCACTCACATTGATATCTATTGATGGGCATCTCCATAGCCCGTTGATATGCCTAGTTGATGTGAGACTATCTTCCCCTTCTTTTTGTCTTCTCCACAACCACCACTCTAATCCACCTATAGTGCTATATCCATGGCTCACGCTCATGTATTACGTGAAGATTGAAAAGGTTTTGAAAAGGTTAGAGTATGAAACAGTTGCTTGGCTTGTCATCGGGGTTGTGCATAATTTAAATACTTTGTGTGGTGAAGATGGAGCATAGCCAGACTATATGATTTTGTAGGGATAACTTTCTTTGGCCATGTTATTTTGAGAAGACATAATTTCTTGAAGTATTATTATTTTTATGTCCATATAAAATTTTGTCTTGAATATTTCGAATCTGAATATTCATACCACAATTAAGAAGATTTGCATTGAAATTATGCCAAGTAGCACTCCGCATCAAAAATTCTCTTTCTTTCATTTACCTACTCGAGGATGAGCAGGAATTAAGCTTGGGGATGCCTGATACGTCTCCAACGTATCTATAATTTTTGATTGCTCCATGCTATATTATCTACTGTTTTGGACTATATTGGGATTTATTTTCCACTTTTATATTATTTTTGGGACTAACCTATTAACCGGAGGCCCAGCCCAGAATTGCGGTTTTTTCCTATTTCAGTGTTTCGAAGAAACGGAATATCAAACGGAGTCCAAATAGAATAAAATCTTCGGGAACGTGATTTTCTCATCGAACGTGATCCAGGAGACTTGGACCCTACTCCAAGGAGTCAAAGAGGAGGTCACGAGGGTGGGGGGCGCGCCCCCTAGGGCGCGCCCCTGCCTCGTGGGCCCCTCGGTGCTACATCGACGTACTCCTTCCTCCTATATATACCTACGTACCCCCAAACGATCAGAACAGGAGCCAAAAACCTAATTCCACCGCCGCAACTTTCTGTATCCACAAGATCCCATCTTGGGGCCTGTTCCGGAGCTTCGCCGGAAGAGGGCCGTCATCACAGAGGGCTTCTAAATCATCGTAGCCCCTCCGATGAGGTGTGAGTAGTTTACCTCAGACCTTCGGGTCCATAGTTAGTAGCTAGATGGCTTCTTCTCTCTTTTTTGATCTCAATACAAATTCCCCCCCTCTCTTGTGGAGATCTATTCGATGTAATCTTCTTTTTGCGGTGTGTTTGTTGAGACCGATGAATTGTGGGTTTATGATCAAGTCTATCTATGAATAATATTTGAATCTTCTCTGAATTCTTTTATGTATGATTGGTTATCTTTGCAAGTCTCTTCGAATTATCCATTTGGTTTGGCCAACTAGATTGGTAGTTCTTGCCATGGGAGAAGTGCTTAGCTTTGGGTTCGAGCTTGCGGTGTCCTTTCCCAGTGACAGAAGGGGCAGCAAGGCACGTATTGCATCATTGCCATCGATGATAACAAGATGGGGTTTATTTCATATTGCATGAATTTATCTCTCTACATCATGTCATCTTGCTTAAGGTATTACTCTGTTTTTAACTTAATACTCTAGATGCATGCTGGATAGCGGTCGGTGAGTGGATTAATAGTAGTAGATGCAGAATCGTTTCGGTCTACTGGTCACGGGCGTGATGCCTATATACATGATCATGCCTAGATATTCTCATAACTATGCTCAATTCTGTCAATTGCTCAACAGTAATTTGTTCACCCATCGTAGAATACTTATGCTCTTGAGACAAGCCACCAGTGAAACCTATGGCCCCCGGGTCTATTCTCATCATATCAATCTCCATCACTTTAATCTTGCTTTGCTTTTTTACTTTGCTTTTACTTTTTACCTTGCATCTTTATACCAAAAATACCAAAAATATTATATCTATTAGATATCACTCTCGTAAGTGACCGTGAAGGGATTGACAACCCCTAATCGCGTTTATTGCGAGTAGCTATCATTTTGTACAGGTACGAGGGACTTGAGTGTGGCCTCCTACTGGATTGATACCTTGGTTCTCAAAAACTGAGGGAAATACTTACGCTACTCTGCTGCATCATCCCTTCCTCTTCGGGGAAAACCAATGCAAGCTCAAGGCATAGCAGTGCCACAAATATGTTGCACTAGCATTATCAACTTTGCATCTTTTGGCATCAATATAATGAATATGTGTATCACTACGATCGAGATTCAGTAAACCATTTATATTGAGTGTATGACCACATAATGTTTTATTCATGTAAACAGAACAACAATTATTCTTTGACTTAAATGAATAATTGTATTGCAATAAACATGATCCAATCATATTCATGCTCAATGGAAACACCAAATAACATTTATTTTAGGTTCCACACTAACCCCGATGGTAATGGGAGTGTGCGATGGTGATCTTATCAACCTTGGCATCACTTCAAACACACATCGTCACCTCGCCCTTAACTAGTATCTGTTCATTTTGCAACTCCTGTTGCGAGTTACAAATTTTAGCAAATGAACTGGTATGAAATACCCAAGGGTTACTTATGAGCACTAGTAAAGTACACATCAATAACATGTATATCAAATATACCTTTGTTCACTTTTCCATCCTTCTTATCCACCAAAGTTTTTGGGGCAGTTCCGCTTCCAGTGACCATTTCCTTTGTAGTAGAAGCACCCAGTTTCAGGTTTGGGTCTAGCTTTGGGCTTCTTCTCGGGAGTGGCAACTTGCTGGCCATTCTTCTTAAAGTTTTCTTTCTTTCCCTTTCCCTTTTCTCGAAACTAGTGTTCTTGTTTAACCATCAACACTTGATGCTATTTCTTGATTACCTTCACCGATTTCAGCATCATGAAGAGCCTGGGAATTTTTTTCGTTATCCCTTGCATATTATAGTTCATCACGGAGTTCTAGTAACTTGGTGATAGTGACTAGAGAACTTTGTCAACCACTATCTTATCTGGAAGATTAACTCCCACTAGATTCAAGTGATTGTAGTACTCAGACGTTCTGAGCACATGCTCACTAGCTGAGCTATTATCCTCCATCTTGTGGGCAAAGTTCTTGTCAAAGGTCTCATACCTCCTAACATGGGCATGAGTCTTAAATATCATTTTCAGCTCTTCGAACATCTCATATGCTCCATGGCGTTGAAAACATTTTTAAGTCCCGGTTCTAAGCCGTAAAGCATGGTGCACTAAACTATCAAGTAGTCATCAAACTGAGCTTGTCAAACGTTCATAATGTCTACATCTGCTCCTGCAATAGGTCTGTCACCTAGCGGTGCATCAAGGACATAATTCTTTTGTGCAGCAATGAGGATAATCCTCAGATCACGGACCTAGTCCGCATCATTGCTACTATCATCTTTCAACTTAGTTTTCTCTAGGAACATATCCAAAACATAGGGGAGCTACAACGCGAGCTATTGATCTACAACATAGATATGCAAATACAATCAGGACTAAGTTCATGATAAACTAAGTTCAATTAATCATATTACTTAAGAACTCCCACTTAGATAGACATCCCTTGAGTCATCTAACTGATCACGTGATCCATATCAACTAAACCATGTCCGATCATCACGTGATGGAGTAGTTTTCAATGTTGAACATATCTATGTTGATCATATCTACTATGTGATTCACGTTCGACCTTTCGGTCTCCAGTGTTCCGAGGCCATGTTTGTACATGCTAGGCCCGTCATGTTTAACTCGATTATTCCGCATCAAAACTGTCTTGCACCCACTACAAAAAAAGACACATCCGTGACATTTTGGGCCGAACGAATTTTTTTTTTGTCACACATATGACACTTCTATGACGATAATTGTGACAAAACCCGGTATCATCATAGATGTGGTGGGCTCCTACTTCTATGACAAAAAATGGGCTTTTCGTCCTGGGCGGGCCGGATACTATTCATGGGGTGGTTGAACAGTAGCCGATGGAGTAGCGCGCGGTGGAGGCTGGATGAACAGGAGCCCATGGAGGCTGGATGAATAGGAGCCCGTGGAGGCTAGATGAGGTCAACGGTGGAGATGAACAGTATCCTGCGGAGTCCCGTTTTGCGGTACGCCACACCCCTCCCGATGAATAGGACCCCTGTTTCGACCGTAGCGCTCCAACACAAGTCTGTTTCTTCCGTTTTGCGGTACGCCACACCCCTCCCGATCAACAGGACCCCCGTTTCGACCGTAGGAGGTCCGTTTCCTACGTTTTGTGGTACGCCAGACCCCTCCCGATGAACAGGATCCCATTTCGAACGTTGCCGGTCGAACACAAGGCCGTTTCCTCCGTTCTGTGGTACGCCAGGCCTCGTTTCCATCGCCTGTTCCGTCCAAGCCCTCCCGATGAACATGACGCATTCTGTTGCCTCCCCATGAACATGACGCATTCCGTTGCCTCCCCATGAACACGACGACGATGCTGTTTCTCCGTTTCGACCAAGCCATGTACACGAGCCCTCGCCGTACGTATGCGCGAGTAGGCGTTCGAGACCCCACCCATATGTACACATACGTGGCCGTATTTTCTTTCTTGCACCCTGGCCGCTGTATGTACGTGTAAATGCTATGTGCGCGCCTCTACATCGACCAGTATGTACGTACACGTTCGCGACCAAAATGACAACGCTACGTACGCTTCGACCAGGTGGGTCCCGACTGTCAGGCACTTCCTTGCCTGCGAAGATGTAGCTGGTCGGTCCCAGTAGTTAGGGGATGAATTGTTTTGTTTTGTTTTGCCCAGACGCACTTCCTTCCGTGCGAAGATGTAGCTAGTGGTTCCCAGCAGTCAGGGGGAATCATTTTTTTCGCGAAATACGGTGGCCCGTCCGGTGGGTCCCGATGTGAGGTGGAGGAATAATTATTTTGCACGTAATAAGGAGGCACTTCCTTGCTGCGGCCATGGACCCAGCTGTCAGCCTCTCCACATACAGTCCACGTCCGATGGAAGCCATTCCTTGACCACGTTGACCACGCCGCGCTGAGAGCACTAGGGCGGTGGACGACGGCGAGGCCTAGGAAGGGGACGACGCGGAGCCGGGGAAGATGCGGAAGTGGATGCCAATGCGTAGAGGAGTACAAGGGTTCACTAGTTCACTGCAATGTGAGGCTGCCGTCGCCGCGGAATAATAGGGGGTGTGGGTGAGTAGAGGGATGGCCTGGCCAGCGGTGGGAGTAGTAGGGGGCGGTGAGGCCTCCGCCACATCGCAGCCGGCCACGGGAGGCAGGAGCATGAGGCACGACCGGTGCTGGTTTGGGTGGCTGGAGCAAGAAGACCAGAGGTTGAAGAAGCACTACGGCCATTGGATGGACATCGTACGGTCACTGGAGCTAGAATCGTGCATATTGACTAAGTTGACAAAGCCCTCCGTCCCAGTGAACTTAGTAGGCCCACAAGTCAGCCTGCCACTATTCTGGGTCCCAGCTAACAGGGGGAGTATTCAGTTTTTTGTGCATAATAAGGAGGCACTTCCTTACGTGCGAAGATATAGCTGGTGGGTCCGAGCTGTCAGAAGTGGTAACGTTTTTTCCGCAAAATACAGAGGCCCTTTCAGTGGGTCCCTGATGTCAGGTGGAGGAATCATTATTTTGCGCGTAATAAGGAGGCATTTCCTTGCGTGCGGCAGTGGACCCAGCTGTCGGCCTCTCCACATAAAGTCCACTTCAGATGCATGTCGGTCATTGACCATGTTGACCTGGCCGCGCTGAGAGCACCAGGGCGGTGGACGACGGTGAGGCGTAGGAAGGGAACGACATGGAGGCAGGGAAGACTCGGCAGTTGTTACCCACGCGGAGGGGAGTACGACTGTACGAGGGTTTACTGGTTCGTCTGCCGTCGCCGGAGAATAATAGCAGGTATGGGTGAGTAGAGGGATGGCTAGGCCAGCGATGGGAGTACGGTGGGGCGGTGAGGCCAGCGCGGCAGCAGAGCCGGCCACGGGGAGGAGGGAGCAGGCAGTCCCGCCGGCGCCTGTTTGAGTGGCTGGAGGAGGAAGAGCAGAGATTGAAGAAGCACGATGGCCGTTGGACGGCCATCCAACAGTCACTGCTTGTGCGTCAACCTTTTTTTTAGGAAATCCTCAAATCTGTGTAAAACAGCATACATCCCATTTGCTAATTCTTAAGGTTTTTCTGGGAGCCCATATTCTTTTTGTTAGCATTACAGCCCATATTGTGGCCACGGTTAAAAAATTATACGAAATTTTGCATATTTCGGTGCGGTCCGAACTGTTTTTAATCCCGAAATTTCGACTCACATTCAAACTGATTTTAAAAATAAATGTAGATCAATATAAAATCCAACAAATTCTCCATGCATAAAAATTAATGTAATTTAAAATCTCGAAATGAAAAAAAAGATATTTGAAACTAATTGCCGGTTTGATGTGTTTTAAAAATGTACAGCCCATTTCTCCTTACTGATGGGCCATTTTCTCGGCCAGCCGAAGGAAATCTCTCCTCGTCTTGAAAGATTTCCAGCCCAACAGGCCTGACAAAGCGACTTACTTGGCAAATCACAAAAAAACTGGGATGTGGCCGTGGACCCAGCTGTCAGTCCATTTGTTTTTTAGTCCATTTGGTGGGCTGGGTGAAACAATGATGTAGCATCTATGCAGCCCATTTAAATCCCATTTGCATTTTTCTCGAAAGCCGTGGACTTGCTGGGCTGGGTGAGAATATCATGTTGGGCTAGACAGAGAAATGTTATAAAAACATAAACACATGATTGCACGTCAGTAAAATCTTTGCAAGCTTATGTACGCAATCACTAGGAGTTAACTTGCAAAGTTATATATAAACAATTATTATTATTATTTTGTAAGAACTTTCAACTTACGAAATAAAATATCATTTTAATTTGATGAGTTAATAGTACGTGGGGTATTATTATTTTTTAGGCTAGACGTGGGACAGTTGAGTTGGTTCTAGGGGAAAGTACTGGGAGAAAACTCATTACATCGAAAAAGAAAGTGGGAGAAAATTCAGAGACCTGCTGGGTCCACCTGACGAGGGGAATATATTCGGAGGAAGGAGATTCAAAGCATGGCAGCCGAGTGAACTAGTTTTTTTTACGGACAAGTGAACTAGTTTACATACATAAGCAAATTGCCACTAAAAAATCAATCAGGTTAATGGGTTCTTAAAAGAAATATTTCAAACAAAACAGATAATTACGACACATAGGCTAATGCATGAAACACTCAGATGATAAAGGTGCTTATAAACAGATAAAGTACAACATCTAGACCTTCCTGGCACGCTTGATCATGACGCTACGGCTGTCCGTGTACTCGTCGGTTACGGGAAGTAGACACGCCCTCATGTCCAAGATCTGCATGTACATGTCGTAGCATGCGTATGCGCCCTTGGCCGCGTAGGTTATGTAGGCTAGATTCAGAGGTACCTCCCACGTGTTCTGGTCGTCTTCTTTCATGTTGGCGTATCAGGGGTCGATGATGGTCTCAGCGAGGTCAACCACAGAGTCCTTCTCCTACCCGTTGCTGATGATCTTGTATTGCTTCTGGATGTCGACAAGCTTGTTGCACCAGATGGCCGAATCGTCACGTTCTTCCTTCTCTCCACCGTAGCGAAGGTGCAGTCGGCGCTGCCGATGAAACGGGCGAATGCTCCAGAACCTGGTGCAGCCATAGGACTGAGGCGAGGCAGAGCTTCACCGAGTCCGTTTCGTTGGTGTACATCACATTCAACTTGGTGCAGCCATAGGACTGAACGGCGAACTCAAAGGGGAACTCCTTGCTGATGTCCATATCCATCAGGCTCACCCCTCGGTCGCCATTGGAGTCTGTTTGAGTGAACGAGTGTGTAGGCGGCGGCAGCAGTTCGTTTTTCAGCTCTTGGGGAACTGGATTCAACAGTAAGCTAAGTGTGTAGAGGCGACAACAGTTACTACCCCTCCCTCGTCCGCTGCATGCCCGACAGAAGATGCATCCTTGGCCACACGTCGGTTCACGAGCGGGTCTATATTGGTACTGTAATAACAGGAGTTAGTGGTCACTTTACTTAAATTTAATTAGCTTTAATAGAAATTTATACTTAAAACAAGCAATGCATTCGCTCGTTCTATCAGTGCCACAGGATCAACATGCACAACAATTAGAATTATTATTCTCAGGACGCACACGATCATCACATTTGTCGCACTTTCACAAAAGATAATACTACCGAGTTTGAACTGTTTGTTATGGTTGTTGTCCTCTGCATCATCATGCCGTGTTTCCCAACTTGCAAGATTCAGAACCAACAAATAAGATCCAAATAATAAGTACAACAAAGATGCCTACACATCTCATTGATTCCCACCTTGCAAGATTCAGAACCAACAAATAAGATCCAAATAATAAGTACAACAAAGATGCCTACACATCTCACTGATTCCCAGCTTGCAAGATTCAGAACCAACCCATTAGAGCCTTTTGATAAAGTGAATATCGGGATTAAATCCATCTTGGCTAGCCATGTCATACAATCGAAGAACTTGGCGAATGCTCTTGACTGTCACAACATCTGTAGTTGAGTATTCCTGTTTGCACAGCATGTTTGCACAGCACAAACAAGGAGATAGGAGAGCATGATTTCGCTTTAATAGCGGCCTCCTTGAACTCAACCTCTAGCTCTACTTGGATGAGGTCTGCCTAGAGTTCCATGATTCAATTCATGTGCCTTTTTCTGCAGTTCACCTGAAATGAAGCAAAGATTGCATCATTCAGCTAGCAAGAAGTACTTGCTCTTGTGAGCTGGCAGGTTCTTCTTTAGTAGTTGCACTAAAATTGAGGAACATTAAGGTTGGCTGTCCGGCTCATGTAAGGTGCAACTATAGTTTTCTTATCCTTTGTGCAGTTCCACTAAAATAAAGTGCCATTGTGGTGACAGCGACGGCTCCATCTTGCAAAGTCTAATAAAATGTTGCACGAGATTACCAGCAGAACTTGACGGAGATTTTGGAAACTCCAATCACCATTTTGTGCAGTTCCACCAAAATTGAGAGATGTTTCCCATGTGACATTTTAGTTGAACTGCACAAGACACTCATTCCAAAAAAGTGTTTTCTGTAGTTCACCAAAAGGTCACAATAGCAACAAGGTGAAATGAATATCCCTATCTGCACAAAAAGATAGAAAGTAAACAGTTGCTGGTCAATAAGAATATACGAAACATATACAAAATGAAAAGAAGAATCTTAATTATGTTCATGGCAATCACGCAAGGACAATAGAAATTTTAAAACGTCAGTGATGCTTCATGTTACCAGAAGCATTACGATCAACAATGAGATTCCTCAAATATGGGATTACTTTAATGGTGGCATTGCTTGCTTGTTTACCAGACACAGTAAATCAACAACAGCTAAAGAGTTGGTTTAAGGGCATGGGATCGTGGGGACACTAGGACACTCAGCAGCGTAAAGGAGCAACTTACTTATCATACTGGGGAAAATAGCAGGAGTGCCATTGTACTATGTGAGGGCAGCAAATCTAATCCTGGAGACCGTTTACTATGTGAGGGCAGCAAATCTAATCCTAGAGACCTTTTACTATGTGAGGGCAGAAAATCTAATCCTGAGACCTTTTACTATGTGAGGGCAGCAAATCTAATCCTGGAGACCTTTTACTATGTGATGGCAGCAAATGTAATCCTGGACATACTCTGTTGACTTGTCCACCAGCCGCCACTTTCTATCCTTTTTTCAACCAATAATAGATCTGTTCCTTATCCAGTTTGTACTGCGTTTTCCCATTATTTCCCTTTTCAACCAAGAGACCGGTTGGGTATCCGGTCTCCACTACTTTCACCATATTATTTCCTCTTTGAATCAAGTCCTAGATTCATGCTACAACTTTCCCCCTTTCTTCGTTGTTTGAACAAATCCCTAGATTCGAATGCATGAAGTAGCTTTACCTCTAATAATACTAAAAATTTAGGTGGCTTTGGAAGAGCTGATGGGAGTAGAAAAAGATGCACATGCAGACACGTGGGGAGCTAGGGCAGTAGAGCAAGGCCGCTTTCGAAGAACTTATACCTGAGGGTCGCCGGGATGTCGGCCGCGGCAGGTCGGATCTGCGGACAATACGGCAGGGAGGAAGAAGGGTCGGAGGACCTCCCGAGCCGGCCATGTGCCGGAGAGAATGGCACGGACAGAGGATCGGGCCCCTCCGGCAGTTGTGGGTTTCCTCCCTCGGCGGCGATGACCGCGTGAACGATGCACCTTTTAGTCCTCTACACACACCGGCCGAAGGGATCCGACCGGATCTGTGACCAGCGGTGAGCACAGAGAAAATGTCGCTACCGCTATCTTGTTTATATCTGGAGAGGATGAGAGAATGAAGAGAGCAACCCTAGTAAAGCAAGCGCTCAGGCCCCTGCGTCCATATATAGTGGAGTGATTATCTTTTTTCTCTCCACAACAAGCGTTTCAATTTGTGTACATGGCATTAAAGAAAAGAAACTCTTTATTTAAGGTGACTGTTGTACGACTCCTACTTACTACTAGTAGTACTACAGTATTGTTCACTTGTGCTCCCCGCCCGTCCATTCATTGAACAACCCCACGAGTGAATAAACATACAGTAAGTACTGGATTTATATAGAATGAACAAGCTCGAACTGTTTTCGCGTAGTTAAAAGTTGAGGGCGGGGCTTTTCCCGGGCAGTACGCGCGGCAGTTTCCGGGTAGGGCCAGAAGACTATTTTAATTTTTTTTTAAACTTCGAGACGGCCACATAGCATGGAGCCGACCCCAACGATTTTAAGCTTACAGGCATGGTACACGCTATCCTAGACTACTATACACATGAAACTGCCACACGAGCGTCCGGCCTGCGCTTGGCTCTTCGCCTCTTCGGGAAGTTGAACAATGATGGAATACTACTGCACTGGAGGAGTACTACAGTACGCTTCTGGCCATCTGACACCGATTGAACTGCTGCATGTCCACCACGTGCGGGAGGGAGAGCGTGTAGCGAAAGCTTCTCCTAGTCTTGCCAGCCACCACGCTCATGGGCGAGGGAGGGACGCTCCTGCCTTTTGCGTGTATGACAGGTGGTCCCTACAGGTGTGTGGCCAACCTATCATATAGCCAAAGGCATGTGCAGTTAAGTCCGCGAGGGAGAGGATAATCAAACTTCTCGTTGATGTACGAGTTGACGCGACACATCAAAGCACTGCACTTGATATATTTCAATAATTTGCGTGTGTGACTCCCAGATGTAGAGTCCGGGGGACATCATCTTCCTTTTCGAGAAAAAATAGACGCGTGTGTGAGAAGACGAGTGCGTGCGTGCACCTCTTCTCTTCCTGTATAACGTACTACTAAACTCAAAGTACAAGTTTTTGTGGGTGGCACGATGGTGCGTGCGAGAAGTCCCGAGAGATAGGTTTAATGCATTAATTGCAATGCATGCATGCATAAAGTACATGCATTGGTCAATTTTCTCTTAATACTTGCATGCAATGATTTAATGCACCTTGGAATCTGAACATGTGTTGGGGACAACCAAATTGAGCCTTATAAAATGGAAAAACTAAAATTTTGAGATAAGCCCTATAAAACCGGAAAGGAGGGAGTAGAAAAAGAAGTACTCCATCCGGGAATAGTGCCGCACTTCGAAACTAGAACCATCAATAAATTTTGAGCTTGCGTCTCATCACATTCCAAACTACTCCATGCTATATTGAATTGCAAACCTGTTCACACCGATCACAACCTAAATGGTTTCCCACTTAGGAGCGTATTAGTACTCGGTTATAAATACTAGTATGCCAAGATGACTGCACATTCCTCCTCAACTCCTCATCCACAAAAACAAACAAGTCATTCAGCATCCTTCCCTTGCGTCTACCATGGCCAGCGTGAGTTCTGGGTCGAGAGATTGCCACCATGGAGAGGCGAGCATGGAAGCGGAAGCACGAGAGATGTCCCGCCTCGCTGCGAGAGCAGCCGACATGTCCTTCCGCGCGGAAGTAGCAGCACAGAGGTCCCGCCGTGCCGCTGAAGCAGCACGGAGGTCCCGCCGCGCCGTCGATGCAGCAGACTGGTCCGGCCACGCTGCGGAAGCAGCAGAGATGTCCCGCCACGCCACGAATGCAGTAGAGATGTCCCGCCATGCCGCGGCGGCCTAGGAAAATTTCTTGCGGGCACGCGACGACTGTTACAGGCGCATGCATGCGATCGTCCATAGCTAGACGGATTAGATCTCCCGCTCGGCGAGGTTGCAGGGCGACATGATAGCCTCATTTGAACAGGCTACTGGCGTTATCCGACAGCTAAGGGAGGGCAATGAGAGGCTCCGGGACGAGCGCGACCTGCTGAGGGAGAAGATCGTCTGAAGTGCAGACCTGTAGGAGGAGACTAGTGCCTTGTTGAAGAAACTTATGGACGAGAATGACATGCTCCGCAACAAGCGCCAAAGGCTGGTCGAGGAATCCGTGGATGTTCTCAAGCAGCGTCTTGAGGACATGAAATAGCTCATTGCCGCTCACCGCGGAGACTAGTTTCCTGGTTTCTTTTGATGTAATAATTGGTTTAGGATGTGGATTGTGTCGTCGGTTGTGAAATGTTGGGTTCTAGCACGGATGTTTGGCCTTTGTTGGCCTCTTGGGATGTTGCGATTTCAATCTGGTAGCTTTTAGTCCTTCGTGTTAGGCTGGAGTTGTGCTGAACTTCTTGTGAATTGTGGTGGTTTTCAGTAATGAAAATCGGAAGGGGCAAGCCCATCTTTGATCATAATTTTTTTAATCATCCTTATATATTCACCAGTCTTGCTATAAGTCGCAGTAGATGCTATATAGGTCCGTCGGATCTTACATCAAGATCCATGCTTTCAGAATTTCTTTTTTCTCTCTTAAATCGCAGTCGAGTGAGACATAGCCACGCCATTAAATAGAGGCTCGGGCGTCATTAATGGAGACCTTGGGAGAGAGGTGGATGACAGATGGAGGTCAAAGGGCTCTCCTCCCGATAAGCACGCGCAGGGGTCGGATCGCACGCCTCTCATACTCCAATAGCTACCCTGCACGTCGCCTCCTAGCTAATAAAAAAGGGGACGTGTGGCGGCACGTAAATGGTACTAGTAAGTAGAACACCCACGGTTTCAATAATACTTGTGTTTCCGATTGTAACGTGACATCACTTCTTCCAAAATGACTTTGTTGATTGTTAATGTGTGTGCCTTCGCAAATCGGACTACAAATTTACCACAGCATGTTGGTGCCATGTTTCGTGGCACCAAGCCAAGTTTCATTATTTTCATGCGTGTTTTGGATTTACGGGAATTAAAAAACTAAGTTTCTCAATGTTTCTAACCCAGCCACGACGCCTAGAATTTTGAATTTCATTCCCATTTCTTGCATGGAACCTAGAAATTTACCCAAGGACACACATGTGATTTTTCAACCAACTTTGGTGCACTGGAACATGTGCTTGTATTTAAAATTTGAATTATGCACACAAAGGTGACACGTTCCCTCCCAGAACCACGAGCCTTCTTAAGAGAAGCTCCGATTTGCAAGAAGCTTATACCAAAATTTGTTCCTATTCGGCCAATTTTTTTACCACGGCATGGTACTACCATGACATGACACCATGCCAAGTTTCATGATTTTAAAACCAAGTTTCTCAATGTTATCGACCGAGCCACGATGCCCAGATGTTTGAATTTTATTCTCATTTTTTTCATGGGACCTACTCCCTCCTTCCATCTATATAGGGCCTAATGTGTTTTTCAAGACAGCCTTTGACTATTGACAAGATTAATAGCACATGAGATGTATACTATGCAAATTATATTATTGGAAGCTCCTTTGACATACAAAATTGAAGGTATGCTATGTGTAAGTTGCATGTCATATATTATTGCTCTAACGTTTGGTCAAAGTTAGCCTCGAAAAATGCATTAGGACCTATATGCATGAGAGGAGTCGACTTCGAGAGAACGTGTTTGTTCAAGAGACACCGAGGAAGACTACTATATATCGATGGTGCATGTAGGCGGGAATTAAACTAAGGGATGTCTTATTGGTTTCGGGGATATAGGGGAAGAGTGAGAGGCGGGGGGGGGTAGCTAGAAGGAGATTGTTAAGTGTGAGTGTGTGTTTTACCCATCTAGGCGGAAGTCATGTGCAGAAAAGAGGAGAACGATTCGATGTGGCGTTAGGATTGAGGGTAATTAACTACGTATGGAGACATAGAGACCTTGAACGTGCATGTGTGAGAGGTATACATGTATGCGTGGGATGTGTATGTGTGTGTGCGCGCGTGCATGATCGAGATAAAAGAAACAAGACATAAGTCATAAGATCAACGACATGGGAGAGACGGATCGGTATGACAATATGCATGCATGTGAGAAAGCATGGAAGAAGTCCCAACAATTGAGCATGTGTTTTTGTCTTTAAGAGATAGTTGCGTGGGCTGGAGCATGCATCTATGGTGAGCAGAGGCAGTGAGGCGCAACGATTGTGCAAAAGAGACGAACCTATAAATGCATATGTATGGAGAGACATATATAGTGTGGGTGATAGGAAGCAAGACTCCGTGCGAGAAAGAAATGTTGACGGAGAAACTACAGATAGATACAGAGATGGAGATGCTAGCTAGAGGGACATCCGCTAGTTTGGGTGTTGGAGATGACTGTCGGGTGGTTCAAAGGGTGAAGTTATATATGTGTGTGAGAGGGCACTTGACTGCATGTAGAGAGAAACATATGTAGTGTGCGTGATAGGAATCAAGAGTGAGGGCGAGAAAGAAGGTTGATGGAGAAATAGATAAATAGAAAGATAAAGATGCTAGCTAGTGTGCGTTAGAGATAGGAGTCGAGTGGATCATAAGGCTGGGTTATGTGTGTGGGTGTGAGAGAGATAGAGAGAGGGTGCGTGTGAGTCACATACAAACAGATATCAGAGAGAAATGAAATCCAGAGAGACGGAGTTTTGTGTCTGCGAGAGAGAAAGATATTTCACAATGAGAGTGATAGCTAGAGAGACATACGAGGGAACGCAAGATATCTCTAGGGAGAGAGGGTGTGTGTGAGCGACATACAAGAGAACAATGGAGAAATATGAGACCCTGGGAGACAGAGTTTGTGTTTGTGTGTGAGAAAGAGATATTGATGAGGAAGAGTCGTAGGTTCTCATATCTAAGGAGCGAAAGACATCTTTGTATGAGGGGTGTGCGAGTGGCACACATGGGAATAGTAGGGAGAAATGAGACCCCGAGAGACAAAGTTTTGTGTTTGTGTGAGAGAAAGAGATTCCACCTGGAGAATCATAGTTAGAGACACATAGCAAGGAGCGAGATATACTTAGAGAGAGATAGAGTGATGAAGGTCGAGGGAGAGAGTACCATCAGCGTGTTACGAAGATAAAAGATCATTGTCGACATACAGGTAGCACGAGAGATACCCGAGAGACGATGAACGCGTATAGGTCCATAGAGATGGTCCTATATAAGCATGAGTGATAGCTATATTAGACGAATATCTGGATTAAAGGGGATTCAAATATTTAAACTGGACATCACGACATCGATAATATCATAACACAAATTGGTGTATCAAACATACATATTCATTTGAATTTGGGCACACGTGTAATGTTATATAGTTTATCAATATTGGTGATCCATAGATTCTTCAATTACAAACAATGCATGGTTTATATGGAATTAATGTCTAAACGGGATTACACTATATGTTGCGTGTGTGAAACACATTATACATGTTTGAGAAGTAAAAAAAACCGCATGAAACACACATTATTTGGAGACAGTTAGCGAGGAATGCATACATTGGATTTCAACATAAAGTGGTTTCAAATATTTGAAAATCCAAATTGATGGATACAACCTTATGAATCTGAGATCATGCCATTTGTAAACCATATTTATGTATAAATGGTGTTGTGCTTTTGAAAGTATATATAAAAAATGATGTATATAGAATGTAATTCCAATTGAAAATGGATCCTGCCCGGAAAAAAATAGAATACAAACGGGATTCGAATTGAGTTGGCACGGTAAACATGCACTTTGCAAAATTTGAACGAAGCGGGGAAAGTCGCAGTAACCGCCCGGAACCAAAATCTACGAGATGGAAATCACTGCTACCTATCCCTGCCACACAAAGCCTATATGCTGGATTTCTATAGGTTTTGATAGGGGTAGGTTTGTAATTTCACCCAAACGTGACGTAACTGCCTCTCACCCGGATTCATACATGTTGGGCGGCAAAACACAGTGTCTCCTCGGCCGAAATCGACTCCCTCCCCGATTCATATTCATACAGGGTGGGCGCCAAAAACAAACTCTCGTCGGCAAATATTCGGTGTATGCGAGATTACCGTCCTATCCCCGACCGACTAGTGTTGCTGTGATGTAGTAGAAATTTGAAACGGGGGCTAAGTTTGTAAATTTCCTTGCATTTGAGACAAGCGCGCCCTGAATACATGGTTCCCCCTTCCTCTCTACCTCCCTTTTCCCCATTCGTACTGCGTGGGCGCTAAAACACCCTCTCCACCCCACCCTCCTCCGTCCGCCGCCGTCCGCCACCCCATCCACCGCCGTCCTCCTCCACCATGCCGAAGCTGATACCCCGACGCCGCTGTCCATTACAAGAGATTGACCTCTCTCATCCATGGCTTCGGACCGGGATCCTTGCATCCTGTCCTCTCGCTTCATCCCCGCCGTCGTCCACCTTGCCAGCGCTGCTCCTACGACCGTCTCTTCCACCATGCCCCGCCGCCACCATCTACCCTCCTAGATCTGCTTCCACGCCGCCGACAGCCATCGCTACCATAGCACCGTCAAATTCTCAGCAGATGCCTACACGGCACCGCACCACAGGCGGTACTCTTTCGTATCTGCTCAACTTATTTATCACAGCAAGAAAATAGATCGCCATTGCTTTACTCTGATTTCTTGTCTTGGTTGCGAAGTTGCCTTTGTCCAGTTTGCACCTTCAGATCCGCCATGGCATGCTCAACACCATACTCGCAATGCTTATGGTTTTCCCCTTTTATATTCCACACTAGTTAAATCACAGTAGACTAAATTTCAAAATTGGGTCAGTCGATTTTTCAGAGCTCGCCGGAGTTCGCTGGTGCGATCGAAGGGGCTCGGGTGGTTGTGGGGCCTCGCCAAACAAAGAAAACTTGACGCGGGTGGGGGTTGGGGTGGGGGTGGGGGCGGTGGAGGAACACAGGCGGTGGGGGCCGGTGGTTCGGCCGGCGGCCCGTGCGGTGTTGTGTATGGGAAGAATCAGAGACGAGGAAGAAGAAGGGTTAGGAGACGTAGGACCTTCATCCAACCGCCTGAAATGGTCGAGAGACAGCTGGGAGTTGCATTCTTAATGTGCTCTGGTTCATCATGTGTGGGCACTGCGCAACCAACATTTTATTATCCAAAATCTGCTTGCTCTTCTTTACCATGTTCCTCTTCTGTTCTTCTTTAATATGTACTCTCTCCGTTCCTAAATACAAGTCTTTGTATAGATTCCACCATGGACTACATATGGAGCAAAATGTGTGAATCTACACTCTAAAATGTACCTGGATACATCTGTATGTGATCTATAGTGGAAATCTCTACCAAGACTTATATTTTGGAACGGAGGGAGTATGATAGTAGTACAGTATGTTCCTTGTACTGAAGATGAGCAGGGACATTTGCAGTGTAGAGGTCTATACGGTCGGTTGTGATGGACACTTTGAGCCTCTTTGATTCGTAGGATCTTGTAAACATAGGAATAGGATTTGTAGTGGCCTGCCCACTTGAATCCTATAAGAATAGCAAGGAAATGCAGGGAGCTGTGTCGCCTTTGAGAGTTACATTGATATTAACAGTACCGCACCTTCACTTGAAGAGAGCTGGTATCCGAAGCCTTTCTAGCCGTACTGGCAATACTAGCACATATATTCCAGCAAGTTCCACTTTGCTGATTTTACTCTGATGCTTAAGGTTTTCCCGTTATATCTACACTATGATCTGTGTAGCTGCTTTGTGTCGCACTAGCAGCAGTCCACTCTTGAAGCTAAACACTGCAATGACTTACAAAATTGGCACCAAGGCATTGAGTGCCATTCTGGATGCAATGAAACGCATATGCTCCCCACCTGTTGATTCTTGTTCAGAATATCATCCTAATGACTATTCTAACCTTGAGGAGTCAAATGCAGATGGCCTGTCCTATTCACCCATCAAGGTGCCTGTTCTAATTTGGCAATGTTTTATTGATTGCGGGTATCTTGCATATGTTGTCTTGCATTTCTTTTACTTTGTTGCACCACCATCTGCTTAGTTTACTCATCATATATGTCGAGATGCCATGCCCATCCATTATCAATACATATTCCATCTGTCATCATACCATGTTTTTCCACTCAAATGATGTTCTTGTGCATCAGACATCAAAATGGAAGAGGGTGATTGTCGAACCTGAAGGAGCACCAGCAAAGTCCTTGAAAAACGTGGTGGTGCCGGAGAAATCAGACAGCACCCCACTTATATTGGTTGTATAACCAGTGACACAAAACGTAGGACCGACTCCAACAGACTGTACCCATACTTCACTGGCCACACCACTAGCCCCACCACACAGGACCTGCACTCCAGCAAAAGGTATACCGATTTCATTTGCCATAGCACTAGTTGTACCATAGAAAAATCTCACTCCAGCAAAAAGTACATCAAGTCCACTGGCCGAAGACCTATCCCAACTGCAGAGACGGCCAATTCCTGTAGATTGGAACCCCATTCCATTTATTCCTAGTTTAAAAGACAATGCTTTCAATGTTGTTAGGGACTACGTGCATATATTCCCATCATGGGAAGATTATTGTGAAGACAAACACCATTTTCACATCTTCCTGTCCAACTTACGTGTAAGTGCTATTATTCATGGTTATTATTTTCCTGTTTTCTGCTGATTGAACACATGAATGATTTACATTACATTATTGTAACTAGGCGAGGGTCAATCTGGATAGTCATGACGAGCAAAGCTTGCTTGTGCTTTTCAAGGAAGCATTGCAGTAGTATCGGTGTTACCTGAGGAAATCACACTTTGATGGCAAGTCTATAAACGAATTTTCGGTGAAGTCTCCTGTGCTAAATTTAGAAGACATTGAATGGAAAAACCTTTTTATGCACTGGTCTCGTTCCCAGGATGAGGAACTGTCTATGAAATCACATGACAATTTGAACTTCTACTTTTCCGCATGTGCCTTACGGATCTTTTTTGCATGAAATCTGCTCGAAGAAGAATTCCGGTTTGACAAGAACGACAGGATATCGCAAATATGCTGCCCACTGCTTTTCTCTTGTTAGTACTTGTTGTCCTGTATCAATGTACTTGCATACATACCTGGTTCATTATGTGACAGCAGTATGCATGATAGCTTGCTTATCAATTGTTCGCTCCAAATTATCTGATCTGTATGAATGGTTACATTAGTGTAGAATATATCCAATTCCAATGTTTTTTAGCTCTGCATTGTTCTTGTAAGTACATGTTGTCCTTTATCAGTGTACTTATAATGACAGGTAGTTGTTCATGTACCATCACTCTGTAGCTTATTTTTCTTTGCCCTCCATTTTCTACACATCAGATCTATATTTACTCTTACCATAAGGTTGGTACTGAAGAAGTTTAGCTGTGCATTGCTCTTGGTTGTACCTTTTGCCTGTATCGCTGCACTTACATTTATAGCTACTTGGTTATGTAGCATCACTCTTCATCTTATCTTAAATATTCTCCATTTTTCATATATTATCATATCTATATTTACTCTTAACAAAATGTAGAATAAAGGCAATCCTTTTGAAGAAGATTCTGTGGTAAACTTCTCGAATTGCGCCCCCATCGGCATGGACAAGGCCTTTATAGAGCCTGTCTTCACTAATAATGTAAGTTTGTCCATCTCAAGCCTTCAAACTTTGTTGTATATATTTGGTTAGGCATGACTGCAATAGCTGTTTATTTTTGGTGTTTGCATCAAATTGCTTATTTAAAGTTTATTATGTAGTTTATAAACAAAAGTTTGTCCTTTCTCAATTTAAGTTTTCAGTTGTACAACCAACTTCCTTCTTCATACCATGTAAATTAAACTATACAGAGCAAGTGATTTTCTTTTGCACTGCATGTATGCTTCTGTTCTTCATCCGTAATCCAGTGGTGTGGTGAACCTACCCACCACAGCACAATGTCATATTCTGCAATGTCTTAACTATGAACAATGTCATATCATTCTACTATTATTTAAACCATCTCTTTATTTGCCAATCTAAAATGGTATAAATTGATAGCACACTAACCATTGATACTTATGAGTTCTTGATCTGTAATCCAGTGGTGTCGTGAAGCTGCAAACTCCTTCACAATGTCATTTCCTGCCATGTCTTGACCTGAACAATACCATATTGTGTTAATGCAAATTTAAACGGTGTCACTTTATTCATCAGTAAGAAATGTGATGAATTGTCAGCACTGATACTTTTATGTGCAAAACCTGTCATCTGTCTGCTTGTTTATCTTTTAGAGTGAGGAAGATATAAGTGTTGAACAAGCGCAGTCTCATCATCTTGCTCAGCTGCTTGCGCTGCAGCTCCCCAGCAGGGCTAACCTTTCTTGAACTCTATTGAACTGCTATCGGTTTTGTATATTATTTTGTCGGCGTGTTTATTTGCACTGGTGGCGATCTTTGATGCCCAGTGTATGTAATCTGCTGTCTGCTTGTGCTTTATTATCATAGTGGCGAACTTTGATGCCCAGTGGATGTAATATGCCGTAATTTCTTTATTGTATAGTATAGGTTTTTTCTTATTCATGATGCTGCATTTATTTTTACTGTATATATATCCTGTCTTCGCAGTAAACTGGCCAAACCGTAAAATTACAGTACATAATCGGGCCGTCATGCAATCATGATGTAGGTTGGGCCTGAAACATGCCGATCAGCTCACGGGCCGGCAGTAGCCCGAAATGAACCCCGGCCCATGATTGTGCGAATCAAATCACGGGCTTTTAACAGGCCGAAAAATTGTCTCGGTCCTTGTTTGGCCCAATCAGATATCGACTGCGAGTAGGCCGGATGCAAACCGGGCCGTAGTTAGGCCCAACTATATGACGGGCTTTTAACATGCTGAAATTAATATAGGGCTGAAATGTTAAACGGGCCCTTAACAAGCCAAAACTACTATCATGCCGAATTACTAAGTGGGCCTTTAGCAAGTGGGCCCAAAAGCATAGTGTCCAGTTGACGGGCCGAATCCGATATGGGCCATAATTAGGCCCAAAACCTCTTAAAGGGCCGGACCTGATCTGGGCTGTAATTTGGCCCAGAACATGGTAGGCTTTTAACGGGCCGGATCTCATATGGGCCACTATTAGGCCCGGAGCGTGGCAGGCCATTAATAGACCGGATCAAATATGGGCCGGCATTTGGCCCAAAACATGGCAGCCAGTTAACGGGCCGGCCTACTAGGGTCCACAAAATCTTGTGGGCCTACAGCTGGGCCGGCCCATTAATGTCGGTGAAATCTTGTGGGCCTTTAGCTGGGCTGACCCATTATGATCCGCAAGAATTTGTTGGGCCTTTACCTGGGCCGGCCTATTATGGCACACGAAAATCTTGTGGGCCTTTACCTGGGCCGGCCCATTATGGCCCACGAAATCTTGTGGGCCTTTAGCTGGGCCAGCCCATTATGGTCCGCAAAATCTCGTGGGCCTTTAGCTGGGCTGGCCCATTATGGTCCACAAAATCTTGTGGGCCTTTAGGTGGGCCGGCCCATTTAAACTTGTTGGGCCGTGCCACGTGTCAACGTATCATATGCGCATTCTGTCCAGTGAGTGGATGACATCTGTCTCGACGATGAGCCGACATGTGTTTCCTCTAGCCAATGATGATTTTATACGTGGAAAATCCCCATTGGTCGGGGCTGTTAACGGGTTATCGGATCCAAAACCCGACCCAATAGCTTAACGGCGTTCCGTTACGGTGGATGCCACGTGTCGGTCACCCTTGACGAAAGCACTTCTGTGAGGCGTGATTTATCGTCATGGAAGTGGACACTTCCGTGATGATAATTTTGGTAATGTCATGGAACACTTCTACGACAGCACAGGTATGACTATCTTGATTCTGTCATAAATTTTTCATGGATGTACATGCATGACAAAAAAAGTGACCTACTGTGACAAACACGTATCATCACGGAAGTGTATTTTTTTTGTAGTGAGCCGTTGTATGTGAACGTAGACTTTATCACACCCGATCTTCACGTGTTGTCTCGGCACGACGAACTATCGCAATGGTGCATACTCAAGGAGAACACTTATACCTTGAAATTTTAGTGAGTGATCATCTTATAATGCTACCGCCGTACTAAGAAAAATAAGATGCATAAAAGATAAACATCACATGCAATCAAAATATGTGACATGATATGGCCATCATCATCTTGTGCCTTCGATCTCCATCTCCAAACCACCGTCATGATTTGCATCGTCATTGGCTTGACACCTTGATCTCCATCGTAGCATCGTTGTTGTCTTGCCAACTATTTCTTCTACAACTATCGCTAACGCATAGTGATAAAGTAAAGCAATTACATGGCGTTTGTATTTCATACAATAAAGCGACAACCATAAGGCTCCAGCCAGTTGCCAATAACTTTTACAAAACATGATCATCTCATACAATAACATATTTCACATCATGTCTTGACCATATCACATCACAACAAGCCCTGCAAAAACAAGTTAGACGTCCTCTACTTTCTTGTTGCAAGTTTTACGTGGCTGCTACAGGCTTCTAGTAAGAACCGTTCTTACCAACGCATCAAAACTGCAACGGTGATTTATCAAGTTTGTTGTTTTAACCTTCAACATGGACCGGCCGCAGTCAAATCCGATTCAACTAAAGTTGGAGAAACAGACACCCGCCAGCCACCTTTATGCAAAACTAGTTGCATGTCTATCGGTGGATCCGGTCTCATGAACGTGGTCATGTAAGGTTGGTCCGGGCCGCTTCATCCAACAATACCGCTGAACCAAAATAAGACATTGGTGGTAAGCAGTATGACGATCACCGCCCACAACTCTTTGTGTTCTACTCGTCCATATCATCTACGCATAGACCTGGCTCTGATACCACTATTGGGGAACGTAGCATGCAATTTCAAAAATTTCCTACGCTCACGCAAGATCTATCTAGGAGATGCATAGCAATGAGAGGGGAGAGTGTGTCTACGTACCCTCGAAGACCGAAAGCCGAAGCGTCTGACAACGCGGTTGATGTAGTTGATCTTCTTATCTTTCCGACCGATCAAGCACTGAACGTACGACACCTCCGAGTTCTGCACACGTTCAGCTCGATGATGTCCCTCGAACTCTTGATCCAGCAAAGTGTCGAGGGAGAGTTTTATTGGGGAATGAGGTAATTTCAAAAAAAATCCTACACACACGCAAGATCGATCTAGGTGATGCATAGCAACGAAAACGGAAGAGTGTTGTCCACGTACCCTCATAGACCGTAAGCAGAAGCGTTATGACAACGCGGTTGATGTAGTCATACGTCTTCATGATCCGACCGATCCTAGCACCGAAAGTACGACACCTCCGCGATCTGCACATGTTCATCTCGGTGACGTCCCGTGAAACCTAGATCCAGCTGAGTGTCGAGGGAGAGTTTGGTCAGCACGACGGCGTGATGACGGTGATGATGAAGCTACCGGTGCAGGGCTTCGCCTAAGCACTTCAACGATATGACCGAGGTGGAATACTATGGAGGGGGGCACCGCACACGACTAAACAATCAACTTGTGCGTCTATGGGGTGCCCCCTCCCCCGTATATAAAGGAGTGGAGGAGGGGGAGGGACGGCCCCTTTATGGCGCGGCCAAGGGGAGTCCTACTCCTACTAGGAGTAGGATTCCCCCCCTTCCCTAGTTGGATTAGGAGAGGAAGGAAGCGGGAGAGAGGGGAAGGAAAGGGGGCCGACCCCACCCAATTCGGATTGGGCTTGGGGGGGGGCCCTCCTAGGCTCCCTTCTACTCTCTCCCACTATGGCCCAATAAGACCTATATACTTCCCGGGGGGTTCCGGTAACCTCTCGGTACTCCGGTATATGCCCGAACTCACCCGGAACCATTCCGATGTCCAAACATGGGCTTCCGATATATCGATCTCCATGTCTCGACCATTCCGAGACTACTCTTCATGTCCGCGATCTCATCCGGGACTCCGAACAACCTTCGGTACATCAAAACACATAAACTCATAATATTGATCGTCCTCGAACGTTAAGCGTGCGGACCCTACGAGTTCGAGAACTATGTAGACATGACCGAGACTCATCTCCGATCAATAACCAATAGTGGAACCTGGATGCTCATATTGGTTCCTACATATTCTACGAAGATCTTTATTGGTCAAACCGCATAACAATATACGTTTGTTCCCTTTGTCATCGGTATGTTATTTGCCCGAGATTCGATCGTCGGTATCTCAATACCTAGTTCAATCTCGCTACTGACAAGTCTCTTTACTCGTTCCGTAATGCTACATCCCGTAACTAACTCATTAGGCACATTGCTTGCAAGGCTTATAGTGATGTGCATAACCGAGAGGGCCCAGAGATACCTCTCCGTTGCACGAAGTGACAAATCCTAATCTCGATCTATGCCAACTCAACAAACACCATCGGAGACACATGTATAGCATCTTTATAGTCACCCAGTTACATTGTGACGTTTGATAGCACACTAAGTGTTCCTTCGGTATTTGGGAGTTGTATAATCTCATAGTCATAGGAACATGTATAAGTCATGAAGAAAGCAATAGCAACTTTTGAACGATCATAGTCCTAAGCTAATGGATGGGTCTTGTCCATCACATCATTCTCTAATGATGTGATCCCATTCATCAAATGACAACACATGTCTATGGCTAGGAAACTTAACCATCTTTGATTAATGAGCTAGTCAAGTAGAGGCATACTAGGGAATCTCTGTTTGTCTATGTATTCACACATGTATCAAGTTTCCGGTTAATACAATTCTAGCATGAATAATAAACAGTTATCATGATATAAGGAAATACAAATAACAACTTTATTATTGCCTCTAGGGCATATTTCCTTCAGTCTCCCAATTGCACTAGAGTCAATAAACTAGTTCACATCGTCATGTGATTTAACGCCAATAGTTCACATCTTTATGTGATTAGTTCACATCTCCATGTGACTAATACCCAAAGTGTCGTGGAGTTGACACGGTGTAACATCCCAAAATTCTAAATTTTGGAATGTTATAATAAATAGATAGATTTGATTGATTGTTTGATTGATTGTTTGAAAGTGAGTGAATTCGAAACTTTTGAAAGTTAAATGAGAGGGAATAAAAGGACTTTCCCAAACTTTCATTTTGCCTTTATGATCTCCATGAATTCAAATTCTTTTCAAAACCCCGGAGAGAAGATGACATGACTTCTTCCATTTATTTAAATGACAACGGGTGTTGAAAATATTTGAATTTCATTTGAAAATATTTCTGAATCTGGAACTTTATGCAACTCAATGATTTTCCCGAGAGAAGATGAAATTCTTCAAATTATATGAAATATGAGTTGGGAGTTTCAAAGAATTAAATTCAAAGTTCTTTTGAATTTATTTTCAATTTGGAATGTTATACATTAGATCATCATGCACATCTTATTTTCTTGCATTTTGGTCGATCCTAGAAATTTCACGCAACTCAAGGACCTTCGGAGAGAGTTGGAGATTTCGTTATTTTCATATTTGAGAGTTTTCTCGAATTTGAAAGGAGGATCATTTGATTTATTTATTTCATCTTCAATAATTTTTCCGTTATCAAAAATATAAGAGAGGGAATAATACGACTTTCCCAAAATATAGGAAAAATGAAGATTTAATAAATAGATCGAATTTCGTTTTTCGGTGTTTGTTTGCTTTTATTTGGATAGGGAAAAATGCGTGTTTTCAAAAATTGCATTTTAGGTCCGGAGTAAAGTTCATTTTGTTCGACTCATTTTTAGGAGTCGGGGAAAATTTACTTTAGAAATTTTGGATCCCGTTTAGATTTTCTTTTCTGTGTTTTTCTGCGCGCGAAACCGTTTAAAAAAAAGCCAGGCCAGCCGGGCCAAAGGCCCAGCCAGCCGCTGCTGCGCCCCAGCCTCCCTGCGCGCATGCGTGCGCCAGGCGCCATGCAGGCAGCCGCCGCCTCGCCTCTAGGCCGAGTCCTAGTAGGACTTAGGCCGGTTAGCCCCTCCTCTTTCCTTTGTTTCGTTTTCCTATTCCTACTCTATTTCTTGTCCCCTACCCCAAGAAACCCCCTCCTCTCCCCAATATAAATACCCCAACACCCCCCCTCTAAACCCATCAAATCAAACCCCAAGCCCTCCACCGCACCCCACCCCGCGCCCTACACCGCCGCCGCGCCACCCCTCCACCGCGCCGCCGCCCTTGTGCCCTAGCGCCGCCGCCGCACCTTGCTCACGCCGCCGCCGCCCTACGCCACGCCGCCGGAGGTTGCCCCGCGTCTCTTTTCCTCGGATCGTTTTCTTCTAATCGTTCCGATTCTTTTCTTCTCTTCCGATTTGTTTTATTTCCGGTTCTTCTCTAAACCGTTCTGGTTTTCTAGATCGGTTTTTCGTTTTGGTTTTCTTCTCCGAAACCCTAGATCGCATTGTTTTTTTTCTGATTTAGTTGCCTTTGGATCGTCCACCGGACCGTTCGTCCTAACGAACGTGATCACCGGATTCTTCTAGGTTAACGAATGTCCGTTCGTCTAACCGTTCTTCTTTTTCTTCTCGTCGGATTTATTCCGCGTTCTTTCCGATCGCGATCTCAGATCCGATCTTCGTTCTAGTTTATCTTCTCGCCCATTTATCGGAATCAGGTGATTCAAGCGCCTGGTGTTTCATCTCGAAACCGCCGTTCCGTCTAATCAACTTGAACAAGTTTTTGCTATGGTAAAATTTGACCTAGTTTCAACTTGCTAGAACCAAGTTGTTTTCTTCCGCCGTTTGTTTTCCGTCGTTTGTTCGGTTCGTTCTTTCTTTGCTAACCAGAGTTCTTAAGTTGAACTATCTGGTTCGTTCTCTCGTTCGAGTTTTACTTGTGCATTAGATGAGTACTTATTGTGTGGTTACTATTGTTTGCTTACGATAGATTGACCGGAGTGTGACGAGTAGATCTATCAAGAGTTTTAAGTGCGAATCATCTTCATCAACATTGCAGGCAAGTTCACACTTTGATCATACCTTTTCTACAACCCATGTTTTATTGCATTAGATCAATCCTCTCACATTGCATGATTAGGATCTAATTAAATTGTGGGATGGGAAGTAGATGAGGTAGTACCTATCACCTGTTTTATTATGAAACCTTTGGGAGTTACTTCTACGTTTGGTTATTATTATGCCATGCTATGCTAGTAGACGTGGATTGGGTGAGTGATATCCATGACAGATGTGAGTTTATTAATTTTAGTGGTTTATCTAAGGTGGCAACTTAAACACACATCTGGGTGGATTGAGGCACCTGATGTCTATCAAGACTTGCCTGTTTTTTTTGGACCGCCACCCAGGCTCAAAGGGATCATAAGATAATTCATGCTAGAAACTTCCGTGTGCAGCCACATGCTACTATGGGCTCTGGCATAGTTGACTAAGTTGTGCGAACTCTTATGGGGTGGACTAGCAGATGTAGGGGTTGTAGGTGGTACGGTCTACCCCACAAGTAAGGTGCTAGCGCTTCTGAAAGACTATGTCTCGGTCATCCGTTTCTCAAACACCGTGTAGTGCGAGAAAACAAACGGAGGCGATCGAGTCATGTGGGGAAAAGTGCGCAAACCTCTGCAGAGTGTACAAACTAATCATGATTAGCCGTGTCCCCAGTTATGGACATCTTGAGTATCTAGTACTTGAATATCATGTGAATCTCAACATGTTACTTCTAATTAATGTTGTTGGGTTTTAATTATTTTTTAATTGGGATTGAGAATGCTGTCAACCATTCTCAATGTTTCACAACCACCTTGATAGTTAAATAAATTTATTCCTTTGCAGTAGGGAAAAACTGGCTTTACGCAAAATTATAACCATACAGCTTTTCCACCAGCCAAATATGCATGTAGTGATAGCCATTGTTCATCATTCTCTATGGTGTGAATTTGCCAGTACATTCAATGTACTGACCCGTTTCGGGCTGCAATGTCTTATGTTGCAGGCTTCTTACGACGAGTAAGTGATACGTTAGGGTTACGATTTCTACACTCAACTTTGCCGTTGGTGTTGATGGGAATCCACAACCTTGTTGCTTCCGCTATATGGATTGAGGTAATAGTATTTACGTTACTTTATACGTGTGATTTACCTCTGTTATAAATCCTTCGAGTACTGTGTGTGTCAGCATACCGATCCAGGGATGACACGTAAGCACAGAGACTTGATCCATTCGGGTCGGGTCGCTACACACGGCAGATGTCCTAGAGCAAGGACTTAGTCGTAGGGCCATCACACTAGGTAGCTTAAAGGGGTTAATCGGGACAAAGGACACACGAGAGAGTTTTTATACTAGTTCGGCCCCTTACGGTGAAGGTAAAAGCCTACGTCTAGTTGGGATTGGTATTGCTGAAGTTTCCATCTCCAAGAGGCTTAACTCACCGGCTTGGTTATCGACTTGGTTGTTTATTCTATTAAACCGCCACCAGGTTGTCTTCTTATATACACGGGTTAACGCCTGGTGGCCTACAGAGTCCCGGCCGGCTCATAATCATGTCCGGCTCGGTGACTTCCTTTACATGCCTTTCTTTACAAGTCTTTCCTTACATACGGCGGTTTACAGTATCAAGCCTTAAGACGGCCCCAGGCCCTTTGGGCCTTCTTTACATTTAGTAAACTATCATCTTGAATGTTTATCATGCTTCTTATGTAACCCGCCATTAGGGCTGACCCGGCCCCTCCTGGGCGGGTCATACTGGTAGTAATATCCCCAACATTAGGCCCCAGGTTGACTTTGAACTTTGTTCTTTGTCAATCTTCAATACTTAGGTGGAATCCATCCTCTGTCTGAAAACTTCTGTAACCCGCCGTGACGTCATCTTCTGGAAACAAAAAAAACTCTCATGACGTCATCTTCCAACAGATCTTTCATTTTTTAATGCCTTCCGAGAATCGAGGCGTCCGTTTAGTTGGATAATCATTATTCGGGTATCCTTGATTTTCGCGCCCGCCTGTTCACACACTCCCTTATAAATAGGTATGACCTAGGTCTTTTTCATTCTCCCCCTTCGGTCATCTTCCTCCTCTCGCTGTTTCGCTGCCGCTCGAGCTCTGCCACCGCCGCCGCAGATCTCCTCGTCTTCTTCACCTCAGGCCGCTGCATCGACCTGATTTGACCGGAGAAACATGATGGACCTCCACAATAGCCCTGCATCTGTAAGTCCCTTTCCTTCTCTGCCTTAGATCTGCATTACGGCTTCTCAAGTTTGTCGGTGTTCGTCGGTGTTCGTCATAGACTCTTGGTAGATTTCACTTCTGATGCCCTTTCCTGATCGTCCGATAGTGTAGAACTGCTGCGGTAGCTGTTCAGCATTCATTTTTGATAGCAGTAGATCTCTTTCTCCTGTATAGATGCTTTGTTAGCTGATAAACTCATTTGTACTGGATTTTTAGGTCTAGAATATTTTCTTTTTGGGACAGCCATTTGATCCAAAATAGTAATGATAGCTTGGTGAAACTTGTTTATGCCAACACTTAGCTGAATCTATTTTCTGAGAAAATATGTAGTCATGGCGGCTTACCACTCCGGCTTTCTTTTCCTTATATGTCATTAGCCCTTAGTTTAAGCCGCCGTTACTTGTTTTACAACTTCAACCTTTAACTGTAAATTGAACCGGCATGTTGTTTTTCCTTTTTCAGTCCCTTACACGTCATGCCGTCAAAGACACCCACCATCTGCAATTGGGTCCCCTCAACCATAACTGAGGAGCGTTTAAAAGAGTTCTTCCTCATTGGGTTTCTGCCCTCAAGAAGCATCATGTCTTATCGTGCTCCTGACCCAGAAGAAGAACGACCCAATCCAAAAGACGGCGAAGTGATCGTCTTTACTGACCACATGAACCGGGGCTTTTCACCGCCCGGTTCAAAGTTTTTCAGAGAAGTTCTTCACTTTTTCAAACTCCATCCTCAGGATGTTGGTCCCAATTCCATATCCAATATCTGTAACTTCCAAGTGCTCTGTGAGTTATATCTTCAGCAAGAGCCGACTGTGGAACTATTTAGAGAGTAGTTCTATCTGAACTGGCAGAATGAGTGCACCAATGGCCTTTGCTTAGAACTTGGAGGCATCTCAATTCAGCGCCGGCAGGGTGCTGTCTTCCCTCTCATAGTTTTACCAAGTCACCCAAAGGACTGGAACCAAACTTGGTTTTACTATCAGGACATCTCACCCGCCAACGAGAAGCCACTGCCGGGTTACCGCCCCGATCGTCTTGACCCCAAGTTCGCCCTGCCAGATAAACTTACCATTGCTGAACGCAAGAAGTTGCTTCCATCTATCAGAAGAATCAACGGTTTGTTGGGGAATGGTTTAACCGGAGTCGATCTAACCCGCTGCTGGATCTCATGGCGGATTATTCCATTAAGCCGTCGTTCAAAATTGATGTATGAATATGGTGGAGAACCGGATGACTCTCTCCGTCATACCCCGGTTCAACTAACCGAGGAGGACATTGTCGCAATGTCAAACCTTTTGGTGAATGCGAAGTATGAAGACTACAGTGTTTTTGGGTTAAATCCTTTCTGTAAGCTTAACCCGGTACCAGAAGTAAGGACATTCTGATCTTTTTTCCTTTATATTTTGTCCAGCCGTATTGTTTATCACTGATCTTTCCTCTTGTCTTTGTAGGCCAAATCTGACTTTTGGAAAGTGAAATATGATCACGAAGCTGCCAAGAAGGCGAAACTTGCCGCCATGAATGCCAAGAAATCGACCCGGAGAACGAAGAAGAAGAAGAAAACCACTGTTGAAGATTTAATGAAACATGATGACACGTCTGACTCGGAGGTAGCCCTTGATTCCCTTGGCCAACTTTTTAACAATCTTATTGACACTGATCCTTACCAGGATGACACTGGGGCCAGTCAGGCCGGGGAAGCAGAGGTAACTGTCATTTCCTCCAACTCAGAGCCCTTACCAAGACACAAAGTTCGACGAGTGATCCGTAAAGTAAGGTTTTCTAACCCCTTAGCTCACTTGGATCCCAACTTTCATTTTAAAAAGCAACAACATGAAAGCCGCCATGAAGTTGAGATTGAAGATGAACCGGCTGTCATCCTTCTACAGACCCCTCGGAAACGCCCGAACGAGGTTTACTTATTATTGTCCTTAACTTGTTTTAATGAATCCTGCTCCTTGTATTTCTTTTAACTCCTTTCTTTTACCTTTTCAGGAGGTGTCTCGTTCCTCAGGCGACTCATCACAAACACAATTTCCGTCTTTCAAGACTGCTCCTGGGTAATCAGAAATCCTCTTTTCTTCCAGGTTGATCAATTGTATCTTGATGCTGACTACCCTGCAATATTTTTCCTTAGCAGCCAGGCTAAATCCAAGAAGGCGAAGGCAGCAAAACCGGCAGAAGACCCGCCAGTACTAGCATCTGACCCAGCTAGGCCGCCTTCTCCATTAATTGACGCCCCAGAAGACCCGCCTATTGGCAATGAAGCAAATCCTCCGGAGCCGTCCCTTGACAAAGCCACTATGAATCCTTCTACAGCTAGACCATCAAGCTCAACCGACCCACCGTCTCCACGTGTTCAAGATGTTCAAATTACTGGGAGCCGCTTTGTTGAGCCGGGGAACCCAACGGTGTTGGCTCGGTGCACAACAAAGCAAGAAGCATTGGAGAGGCAGAAGGTTCACTTTGATGTTGCCAATTATGACCGTCTCAATGCCAGTGATATCTTATCTGGCTATCTCAGTCATGTACACTTGAGTCGTGAGTCTAAGATCGAGATGGTCAAGTAGCTTCAGTTGAAGTATGAGGTACGTTGTTTCCGGCTTACTAATATTCCTTCAGCCCTCAAGTCTTCAGATTATGAGAGAAACAGAATAACCTGTAGGCTTAAAGTATAGTCCGAGTGACGGAGTAATTGACCACGGGTACCAAGAAGACGACAAGACGACATTTCAAGACATCGGGGCTAGCAAAGCCCCTCAGTCCAACTGCCGGCTACGGACTACACCAACCTGCCGGCTACTGACTACACCAACCAGCCGGCTGCCGACTGCGCCAACCAGCCAGCTGCCGACTGCGCCAACCAGCCGGCTGCTGACTGCAGCCCGACCCGACACCGACAAGACACCAATGGGACGGCCGTACCCGAGCACTATTCACGTGTCACCCCAGCCATCATGTATAGTGTCACTTGTCCCCTGGCACTATTTATGAAGTGACGCAGGGGACAAGCATGACACCCCACCATGCCTTGCCCATGCCACCACTTAACTTAGATGATAAGCTAGCCACACTATATATATGAGCATCCATCCATCCATCCACCACATGCTCACACTCACGCATGGACGCACATGCCCTCACGGCCATGCATGCCATGAGACTAGCCGGCCACAAGGCACTCAGGCTACACATATATACGAGATCAGATGCCTTTGGCACCGATCTCAGATACAGCTCCAGGAGCACTTTGTACTGCCCGATGTACACCCCACATATATACTCACACATGCAGGAGTAGGGGTATTATCTCTCCGGAGAGCCCCGAACCTGGGTAACTAGCGCGTTCTACTTGCATACCCGCTCCCGGGCCTATCAGCAGCAGTCTTACCCTCACACTAAGCCCTTGTGGCATCTGTCGACTCGCAACCCCCCCATGAGAATACCACGACAGTTGGCGCCCACCGTGGGGCGGTACTACTGCTATGCTACCATGCTGCTGGTGGTTTCGCAGTCCGGGCAGGACCCCTTTTTCTTCATCACCTCCGTCGCGGCGTCGCGCCCTCTCTCCGGTAGCGCTCGGGGGCTCGACATCGACCCGTCCCTAGAGCGGCCGCGAGGGGTGGCACGTCTTTGCCGTCGGCCTCACCATCTTCGTCATCACCACCGCAACGCCGGCCGTCCGTCCGCACGCGCGCCGCGCGCAGGGCCTCATTTTGGTCAGCCGTGTCCATCCACGCGCCGCTCGCGTATGCTTCCCTCCATGTTGCGCCTTGCTCCGGCTGAAACACACATTGGCTCCTCCACATACCATCTACATGCTAGCTAGATGCAAGTCAAGCCACAGTCATAAGCATATCCCAGATAATCCCACACCATGGTTACGCACTAGCCAAGATGCAATCCAGAGATTCCCCGTGCGCAAACTTATGCCTAGCAAGCTAGCTAGTAGAGTCAACAGAGTCAGCTGCGTGCATGCTGGCTTAGCTAGCCAACTTGGCCCGTGTGCATGCAGGCGGCCAGCCAAACTGGTGGCGGTGGTGCGATTGCAGCCACGCGCGCTGGCTAGCCACCCCTGCCTCGCTCCGACCGGATTCGGCTCCGGCCTCGTGTCAACACCGCCCGCTCGCGTCCAGCGCGCCAGCTCCACTCTAGCCTGCTGCTGCTCTGGGTCGGCTCTCACCCCGTGCGCATGGCCTCTTCGGCTGGCAACCACGCCGTCCGCCACGTCCCCGCGCCGTCTGGCCGTGTGAGTCCCGCTTCGCCTCACGCGCACCCACAGTCGGCCACGCCGGGCTCGCCTGCATCCGCGGTGCCTCTCCGCGCTTCACGGCTCCGCACGTCGCACCTCCCGGCCGACTTCCACCAAGTCCGTCTTCCCCACGCCACGCCGGCTGCGCCTCGCAGTGTCGGCTGTCGTCCTGGCCGCGTCCATGCTGCTGCTGGCCCCGCGCCGTCCCGCCTCCGCATGTGCCGCCCCGCGGCTCCGCGGCTCCGCGACCCCGCGCCTGCGCCGGTCCGCCCGTAGCCGCCTGCCCCGCGTGCCTCCTCTACGGCCGCGCCCCACCCGCCGGCTTCCCCAGCCGACTGATGCCGCGCGATGATGGGCCGGCTCCCGCACTGGCCGACTCCCCGGCCACCCGGCCGGCCCAGCTGCCTACCGACAACATGCCCCCGCACCGCCTTCCGTCGCTCGGCAGCTGCGGCCGGCTGCTCGTGCTGGAAGGGGCCAGCTGCCCAAGAGAAAATAGAAACGTGAGGTCGGCTCGGGGGAAAGAAAAGTCAAGAGCTGATGCCGGCTAAAAAAAAGAAAGAGAAAGAGCATTACGTCCGGCTGAGAAAGTGGCCAGGTGCTGAGGAAGAAGAAACGTGCCCGTCCGGCTACCAGCAGTCGGCGGACGAAGAGAAAAGAGAAGGAAAAAGATTGTTGCCAGGTGGAGAAAAGTCAGGCCGAGTGCCCACCTGACTGCTCATGCACAAGAAGCGTCCGGCTGTCAACAGCCGGCAAAAGAGAAGAAGACAAAGTAGCTGCCGGAAGATCCGGCCCGACTGCTCAGCAGTCGGCCCGAATCTCGGGGGCTACACCCAGCGGGTGCGCTGACGCGCCCCCGCGAAGATGAAGACAAAGTAGCTATCGGAAGATCCGGCCCGACTGCTCAGCAGTCGGCCCGAATCTCGGGGGCTACACCCAGTGGGTGCGCTGGCGCGCCCCCACGGAAGATTGCAGACAAGAGAAGAGTTTTGTCCGGCTCCTAGTAGCCGGCAGAAGAGAAGAATAAAGGGCGTTGCAAGACGCCTCGCCGCCTGGCCGGTCGAGCCTGACCGGCCGGGACCCCCCCCCCCTTCGAGCACCCGGGGGCTGCACCCAGCGGGTGCGCCGACGCACTCCGCGAGGGCCGAGTCGCGCCGGCTGTTTTCGATGACCGCGACTACACAAAAATCAATGTGAGCTCCTCGCCCGCATATTTTTGCATCACGCAAGCACGGATAACCCCGAGCGATGCTCGGGTGCTATCTCCGCATTTTTTATTACAGTTGCATCACTGTTCGCCCCGGCGCCAGCCAGAGTTGGCCCGGGGCTGGCCGCTTGGCCTGAGACGTTATTTCCCACAGACGGCTTAGTAGCGTGCGCAGTACCAAAGGCTCACTCTTAGTCACAAACCACAGAGCGGCTGTCCGGCTAGCAAGGATGAATGCTGGAGGCCACCCACGCGAAAAACGTCTGGGAAGAAAAACGGTTCGGGCGACCCAGCCGTTTTCCTTTACAAGTATCTACTCGGTTGAATCTGCTCCTAGACTCTGAGTACTATACACTCCACTTCGCGGCCCACTCTTAGCCGCAAACCGCAGAGCGGCTGTCCGGCAAGCAAGAGCACAAGCCAAAAAGCGGAGGGAACACGAAAAAGATTAAGGGGGCTCGGACAAAGCCGAGTCGGCACCCTCCGCATAAAACTTGCAATGCTAAAAGCAAACATTTGATATATCTGCGTGGACTAACTTTGTCTTTTTCATGATCATTTCAATGAACACTCGCCAAAAAACTCTGCCCAACTTTGCCAAGTTGCCTGGAGGCTTGGGGGCTACTGACGGAGTAATTGACCACAGGTACCCTGAACAGGGCAAGACGATATTTCAAGTCATCGGGGCTAGCAAAGCCCCTCAGTTCGACTGCCGGCTACCGACTACACCAACCTGCCGGCTACCGACTACACCAACCAGCGGCTGCCGACTGGTCCAACCAGCCGGCTGCCGACTGCGCCAACCAGCCGGCTGCCGACTGCAGCCCGACCCGACACCGACAAGACACCGACGGGACGGCCGTACCCGAGCACTATTCACGTGTCACCCCAGCCATCATGTATAGTGTCACTTGTCCCCTGGCACTATTTATGAAGTGACGCAGGGGACAAGCATGACACCCCACCATGCCTTGCCCATGCCACCACTTAGCTTAGATGATAAGCTAGCCACACTATATATATATGAGCATCCATCCATCCATCCACCACATGCTCACACTCACGCATGGACGCACATGCCCTCACGGCCATGCATGCCATGAGACTAGCCGGCCACAACGCACTTAGGCTACACATATATACGAGATCAGATGCCTTTGGCACTAATCTCAGATACATCTCCAGGAGCACTTTGTACTGCCCGATGTACACCCCACATATATACTCAAACATGCAGGAGTAGGTGTATTATCTCTCCGGAGAGCCCCGAACCTGGGTAACTAGCGCGTGCTACTCGCATACCCGCTCCCGGGCCTATCAGCAGCAGTCTTACCCTCACACTAATCCCTTGTGGCATCTGTCGACTCGCAAGCCCCCCGTGAGAATACCACGACACCATGACTTTTAGCTCTGAATCTTTGCCTGATATTGATAGAAACAAAAACTTCACCTATAGTCCCCAAGGACCGGTTTATTTTGACCATCAATGAATCGGTACTTTAGAATTTAGAACCGTCTTCAAAATACTTAATCCTCCGGTTTATCCTTGATAAATTTGCTGAACTGCGTACATTAGCCCCCAAGTGCCAAGTGTTGTTACTTTGTAAGGGACTTGGGACTTTAAATATGTTTGTAGAGTCGTAAAAAATTGATTTGGCATACATTAGCCCCCAAGTGTCAAGTGGTTTACTCGTAAAGTACTTTGAGACTTGAATCTTGAATTTGAATTGGAAACCAAGTCTTGACTTATCTGAACGTTTCACAGAATGCCTTGTCTGAATTGAACTCTCAATTGTCGGAAGCAAAACCCGGCTAGCAAGTGAGGAGTCCGAAATCAAATCTTCCACTTCCAAACTACAAATGAGCCTTTCTGCAATGGAAAATTTGAAGACCAGCTTTGCTGCCAAGGAGAAGGTTTGGGAAAATGAGAAAACACTTCTGACCCGACGAGCTAAGATGGCCAAGACGGCTCTGAAAGAAATTTCAACAGAGCTGAATGGTTTAAAGGGCCGGGTGTCTTAGATGGTCGCTGCTATCTTTGGTAAGCTGCCTGATTTGACCTTTCGCATAATTTTTGCCAAACCGGAGTATAATCCAGCAACTTACTCTGTTAAAAATATATGCAGGTCCACGAAGTAAAAATCTGAGCCAAGACCCGTTGATTAAACTGAAGGCAGTATACACCTTGGTTGAACAATTGTATATTGGTGCACAACGGGCTCTGGCCGCTATCTCTCCTGCAAATCAAGGACCCATCCGGCTTAGCGATGTCTTGCAGAAGCTGTCCATCCTTCCTGCTAGATTCCAAGAAGTAAAACGCTCCTGCGCGAGCCGGAGCTTTGACTGCCCTAAGCCGCTCCAAGGCTTGGGTGCCAGACCTAGACCTAGGGGACGTAGCAAGAGGTTACCCTACTATAAGGAGGATGGGTCTTCGTTTGATCAGGATGATTTCATAGCGTGTGTACACGAAGTCCGGCCTCAGGCGACTAGTCTTGGAGATGACACAAATGTTGACAAGTACCAGCCGGGTTTTGATAGTGAAAATAAGAAGATGGCCACTCCTTCATACAAAGTAGCAGATCTGATCCCACCAGTGAGAGAAGATACCTTTGCCCTGGAAATTGACCCGGTCGGCCTGATTGACAATGAAGCCGAATTTGTCGCCATGAACGACTTTGATTGGTCAAAATCCAACTTCCAGTAAACAGAAGGTGGTGAACCGGCGAGGGAGGGACGATGATCATCTTCATAGGCTTATAAAGCCTTGTAATAACTTAGTTGCTAAAACACCGCATGTTTGTTTATGCCGTCGTGCATAAAATACTTCTATGTGAATCTGCTTCCAGATGTCAATGTATGCATCGTTCAATGTTTGTCTCTGCGATATTTGAACTCGGTTCCTGTGAATACAAGAAAAAGACTGGCAAGGCGGTTTAGAACCAAACAGGCTTAAACACCCTAATTTACAACCAATATATTTACCTAAAAAAACAGAGACAAATATAAAGAAAGGATAAGGGTTAATACTAATTCTTGAGTTAACGCAGCGGGTAAGCGCATATAAGTAAGAACCATACCTTGTCCTTGTTGATCCTTAGATCGCCAGTTTTAATAATCCGGGTGGTGAACTTGATAATTCAATATGTATGAAAGGTTAATACTTCTTGAATACTCAATGATCATCATATCTTAGTAGCTCATACCTTTGGATCCTTGAGCTATCGGCTTGAATAACTCGGGCGGCTGTGTTGTTCAATAATTGAGCCGGTGAAGAAAACCAGGCTATCTTATTTGTAATATTGAAACAACAAAAGCTAAAAGGCAAGCAACAGATAATAAACATAATTTTAACTCTGTATTCAAAAGGCTGGGGGTTTCTGATTCGAATACGATCAGTAAACCGGACCAAAGGGGTTAAGCTAAGGTTCGAATACGACCATATAGCCCCCAGTGGCTTTGGCGTTGCGCCGATCAAGAGGGTACCGACAGCTATGTTCTCTTTGGTTCGAATACGACCTATGTTTGAACAGGAAGCCCCCAAATGACCTTGAGAGGTTTTTAACGACCCTGATTCGAATACGATCCAAGTCGGACTCAAAAGGGGTTAAGCTATGATTCGAATACGATCAAGAAGCCCCCAAGTGAGTTTGGCCTTGAGCCGATCAAGAGGGTTACAACAGCTATGTTCTCTTTGGTTCGAATACGGCCTATGTTTGAACAGGAAGCCCCCAAGTGACCTTGAGATTTGCAGCTAGATTCGAATACGATCATAAGTTGGACCAAAAAGGTTAAACTTGATTCAAATATGATCAGCTCCTTAATAGTCATTTGTAAGTAAGAAATAATAAAGACGTATAGTCTGTGAAAAGAAAAGAGACCGATGGTCTTACTTTATTGCTTATCATAGTATATACAACGTGAACGTATGTACATGTTGAGAGCCGGTGGCTCAGGTGTAATATGGCCGAAGTTGAGCAATGTTCCATGGCCGGCGGGTCTCCTCTCCCGACTTACGTGAGTCTGCATGCTCTCGAACGTCAATGAGGTGGTATGACCCATTGTTTAAATTTTTACTGACCACAAAGGGTCCCTCCCAAGGTGGGGATAACTTGTGTGCATCTGAAAGATCCTGGATGAGCCGGAGCACCAAGTCGCCTTCCTGAAAAGTCCTGGACTTAACCCTGCGGCTGTGATAACGACGCAGGTCCTGTTGATAAATTGCTGACCGTGCCGCTGCTAAGTCCCTTTCTTCATCCAGCAAGTCAAGCGCATCCTGTCGGGATTTTTTATTGTTAGCTTCAACATAAGCCGCCACACGGGGCGAGTCATGATGGATGTCACTAGGCAACACTGCTTCTGCTCCGTAAACCATGAAGAAGGGTGTGTAACCCGTAGACCTGTTGGGCGTGGTATTGATGCTCCATAACACTGAGGGTAATTCCTCTACCCAACAACCCGTCGTTCGCTGTAAAGGAACCATAAGCAGGGGTTTTAGCCCTTTCAGAATTTCCTGATTGGCTCTCTCATCTTGACCATTGGATTGAGGATGAGCTACAGAAGAAACATCAAGCCGGATGTGCTCTCGCTGACAAAACTCTTCCATAGCCCCTTGGGACAGATTAGTGCCATTATCTGTGATAATACTATGTGGAAAACTGAAACGGAAGATTACTTTTTCATGAACTGAACCACCGTGGCTGCATCACACTTACTCACAGGCTCCGCCTCAACCCATTTGGTGAACTTATCAACTGCCACCAAGAGATGTGTCTCTTTATCCTTAGACCTTTTGAAAGGTCCCACCATGTCAAGCCCCCAGACCACAAATGGCCAAGTGATTGGAATCATCCAGAGCTCTTGAGCCGGCACATGCGCTCGTCATGCAAATTTTTGACATCCATCACATCTACTGACCAGATCTTCTACATCAGCGTGAGCCGTCAACCAGTAAAAACCATGACGAAACACTTCGGCCACTAAAGATTTTGACCCGGCGTGATGACCGCAATCGCCTTCATGGATCTCATAAAGGATTTCTTGACCTTCTTCGGGGGAAACACACCATTGAAACGCTCCGGAAACACTGCGATGAAACAACTCTCCATCCGAAATCGTCAAGGACTTAGATCGCCGGGTTATCTGCCGAGCCAGGGTCTCATCCGCTGGCAACTCCCCCTGGGTCATGTAAGCCAAGAACGACATTGTCCAATCTGCGATGACATGAAGAGCCGCTACCAACCGCGCCTCTGGGTCAGGAACAGCTAAATCTTCTTCTGTGGGTAACTTGACAGAGGGGTCATGCAAAACATCCAAAAAGGTGTTGGGTGGCACCGGCTTACGCTGAGACCCTAGCCGGCTTAAAGCATCAGCCGCTTCATTCTTTTGACGGTCAATGTGTTCCACCTAATAACCTTTAAAATATCCTACAACAGCATCGACCTATCGGCGATAAGCCGCCATGAGAGGGTCTTTAGAATCCCACTTGCCAGATACCTGTTGAGCCACTAGATCTGAGTCACCAAGACATCTGACCCGGCTCAAGCTCATCTCCTTTGCCACTCGAAGACCATGGTGCAAGGCTTCATACTCTGCTGCGTTGTTAGTGCATGGAAACATCAACCGTAACACATAACAAAATTTATCACCTCGTGGAGAAGTTTACATGACTCCAGCCCCCGAGCCTTCCAATTGGCTGGATACATCAAAATGAATAGTCCAATATGTGTTGTCCGGCTTCTCTTCCGGCATCTGCATCTCTATACAGTCATTGATGAAGTCAACCAGGGCTTGAGACTTAATTGCAGTACATGGAACATACTTCAACCCATGAGATCCAAGCTCAATTGCCCACTTGGCGACTCGCCCCGTGGCTTCTCTGTTTTGAATAATGTCTCCCAAAGGAGCAGAGCTAACCACAGTGATTGGATGTCCCTGAAAGTAATGCTTAAGCTTCTGGCTGGCTGGCAGATTTCGGGTTCCGGCAGACCCTTGAGGTTCGAACACTGGGGTGCGCACGGAGATCTCTCCCCTACTGATCTACGTCCAATATCCTCGCGTGATCTAAGCTGGAAACAACGAACAACACAAGGGACACAAGGTTTATACTGGTTCGGGCCACCGTTGTGGTGTAATACCCTACTCTAGTATGTGGTGTGGTGGATTGCCTCAGGGGCTGATGAGGAACAGTACAAGGGAAGAACAGCCTCGCGAGAGGTGTTCTTGAGCTGGTGCGATGAACTGCTTGGGTGAGTTCAATCGCCCCTCTCTCTCTCTCTATCTCTCTCCTTTTCGGTCCCTTCTGTCTGTCCTCTACTCTGTGGTGGCTAGCTCTATTTATAGAGGCCCTGGGCCTCTCCCCAAATAATGAGCGGGAAGGGTGCCAACAATTGGCCATTTTGAAGGGGAACATCTAGTACAAGTTATCCTGACCAAAGGTGGTCTTCGGCTGCCAAAAGCACTGGTGATGATGCTGTCTTGGGCTCCACGGTGACCTCCGTCCTACCTCCATGCTGGTCTTGGTCTCGTTGCACCGAAATGGTAACCTTTGCCCGGTGCCTTGGCCTGTGCTTGCCCCCTTTGCACCAAAGGGGAAACAAGGACACTGCGCAGGCCGGCGCCCGCCTGGTCTCGATCGTCATGGCTTGCGTCACGGGCTCCTCGCGAGGTACCCCTGCCTTGATCTCTGTCCCTCCTCGCAAGCCTGCCTGATGAGGCTGCCTCTGAGGAAGCTTCCGGTCGTCCGCCCCGCAAGGCTTGGCCCCTCGCGAGGGTCTTGAGCTTGAGCTAATGAAGATGGGCCGCGCTGGGCCCCCACTTGAGCCATGCCGCAGGCCGCAGGCAGGCAAGTCTGGGGACCCTCGTTCCCAGAACGCCGACAGTAGCCCCCGGCCCATGGGGCGCCCGGGCTTGGCCTAGCAGGGAAGCGAAGGGGCAAGCACGAAGCGCCGCGGGCCCCCAACAGCCTGCGGCCTTGGGCGCCGCATGGCGATTGATTGGACGTGGGCGTCTGCACTTCCCCAGGATGCCTCGGCAACCGCACGACTTGATAAGTCCCTGCATGCAGAGAAACCAGTCATTATTACCTGCATTCGTGGTGCTCGACGGTTGGCCTCCTCTGGCTATAAGTATGGGGTTGTGTGAGCCCCTTCAGTCCATCCCTTGCTGCTGCTCCTTTCCTTCTTCTTCCTCGTCTTGCTTCTCCTTACGCCAATGGCACCAATCCGCCGGTTTTCTGTAGAAGAGAAGGGAAAGGCCCCCCGAGAGGGTCCTGACCCACTTCCGCCGAAGAAACGGCTGGTCCTCTGCCATCGAGATGTGGGTGCTCAGTTGGAGGCACCGAGGCCCTGGTACGAGCGGCCGCCGCCTGGGTATCCGCTACCCTTGTACGCCCGCGTCATGGGTCCTGGGGGAGAAGGCATCGAGCGACATCGACGGTGCCGCCATCGACGCCGGCGAGTCACGGTGGTGCGTGTCGTTCCTCCTGGAGTCCACGCCGAGCGCCCCTCTCACGAGCTCGTGCTCCACGCCGCCATGCGTCGGAGCTCTTGGATTCGCCTTCCCCCCTCCTTCGCCTTCGAGATGCCACCGAGCGGGGCTCTAGAGCTCTGGTTGCAGCATGCTGACTACGGTACCCTTGCGACCAGAGCGGCGGTCGCGGTCGTCGCTCCGGGCAAGGTCTTCATGACCCGGGGTTGGGGCAAAATCGCCTGGGTCTGCCGGACGGTAGGTGCCCTCGTAAATCATGTTGAATACGACGGTGCCTCCCTGATGTTCTTCAAGGTCTTCTATGCTAAAGGACGCCAGCTGGAGTGCTGCCCCAGGATGAGCGGCAGGGGCAACGAAACGGCGAGGACGTGGCCCGCCCATCGGCCCTCCAGCAGCTCCTCAGGCGGCAGCGGAGGAGCTGGGGAATCCAGCGGCTCCCCCGAGCTCCTCGCGACTCCGGAGACGAGCGACGACAACTACGAGCCCCCGAGCTCGCACCGTGCTCAGAGCGGGGCGGCTGCGTCCAGCCGCCGACGCCACTGATCTGGATGGGGTTGGCACCGGTGTTGGGCAGCCCACTGTTGATGATGGCGTCCCTTGCGGAGGTGCGGGCGATTAGCGTTCCTTAGGATTAGTACTCTTGTTCCCTGCGAGGAATCAAAGCAACACCCCGTGGGGGTATGTAAGGCGCCTGCCATGTCTTTTGTGAAGGTTATATCCTTAATATGAATCAATGCAAAGTGCTTGCTCTATCCTGGCTTGGCTCCCCCTTTCTATCCTCGCGAGGACTCGGCGCTCTACGCTGACAGGTCCCAGTCCCCAGGCAGGCTTCAACCGTCACTGGTATGCCAGGTCGCGATGCCGTGGTCAAGGCCAGGAGGTGAGCGGCCCGAGGTCCGGTAAGAGCCCTCGAGTCGCGATGCTCGGGAGGTCCCCTTTAGTGCTCAACCAGCCCTCGCTGGGTGAGAAAGGAAGGCAACGTCGCCATGACAGAGCCGCACTGGGCGAGGGTTTGGCGCTGCGTTAGTCCAACTCTTGTAAGGGCTTGACTTATCTCTTGAGTTTGGTGTAGTTCCTCGATGAAGCGCCCGACCCGAGTGGTGGCAGCTGAGGCGCTGCTGGGTTAGGTCCTCGTGAGCTCCTTCCCACTCCCCCGCACTTTCCTTAAAGCTCTATGTCCTCAGGTCCCGGCCCTCGAGCGAGCTCAGCCGCCGCTGGTATGACAGGTCGCGATGCCGTGGGTCATGGCTAGGGGGTGAGGGCTGGAGAGCCAGTAGGAGCCCATGAGTCGCGATGCTCAGCCCTCCTTTTAACGTGCAAGCGGTCCGTGCTGGAGAGAGGGTGAGGCAGCTCGCGACGTCCTTAGTGTTGCTCCTAGAGTAGGTCCTGCACACCAACCATGAAGAGAAACAAGACCTGTCGTTACGGTTGCCAGCCAACCTTTGGTCGCTCCGGGGAAGTGATTGGGGCACTGAGGGCCTGGTGAGGTGGCGCCTTGCGGGCTGCCGCGGCCAGAGCTTGACCACTCAGATTTATCAACGTTGTAGGGACGGACCCGTGCGCAAATGTCGTGCCAGAGCGAGCGGCTCCATAGGTAGGCATCAATCGAGCAGGCGATTAGGTTGGGTATGTTAAGCACGCAGGAGGAAATTCATTTTAAATAGACGCGCGAAAAGCAAACGCCGCTGGGCCAGGCCCGAGCAGCTCGGGGATGATGCAGCCCAAGGGGCGCCCCTGACAAGGCAAGTAAAGAGCATAAGCAAAACGGATACATGCCGCAGGGACGGACCCACGCGACCTGGGAATGATGCGGCCCTATGGGCGCTACCAGCTAAAAACGGGACTTAGAAAGATGTCACCTGGTGCCGTTGAAGATGAAGTGATGTTGAAGAAGCGGGCGATGCATGATGAAGATGTCGACCATCACGAGCCCCCAGGCCCAGGAGCCTCGGGAGGCTCCGGGGGCACAGGTGGGTCTCCGAGAGCCATCTCCATCTCCGCCAGGACCGCACAATGCCTGACCTCCTGGGCCTCCAGAATGCTCCTCAGCAGGCGCTGATGAGCGGCGACCGCATTCGGCAGGCCGAGAGGCATTCAAACGTAGCTGTGAGGTGGACCCTCGCAACACCCCACGCGCGAAGGCCAGAGGTGCTCCTGAGACGCGGCTCGGTTAAGCCCTGGCACGTCGATGCAGATGCCTAGCCCACCATCCTCACCAGGATGTGGGGCCACGGTGGGCAAACGGCGACCGCCGCGCATGACTATCGACTCCTGTAGCTCCTGGGTGTTTCTTGTGATGAAATCCTGAGGGTTTGCTCTTCCTTGCCTTGTACCTTCCTGAGGGAATGCCTGGAAGCACCCCTCAAAGCGGTGCCCGAGCGCCTCCCTCCCGACCTTGGGAAAGTTGGTGGCTCTCCAAGAAAGAGCCCCTGTGCCCTGCCTGAGGAGGGCGCCGGGCGCGCCTTCCTATGCGAGAGAGGGTGGCGCTCCCTGATTGGGCGCAGATCCTGACGCAACACCTCCAGAGGCGCCTGCCTCCTTATGGCTTGGGCCAGGTGAAACCTTCTTCTTCTTAAGGGTCTCCTCGGGAAGCCTTCCGTTCCCGTGGTCCGGGTCTTCGATTGCTGTGGCTTGGAACGCGCACTCAAGTGAACACACTGCATCCCTTTCTTCACAGGGTACAGTGATGACTCCACCGCTTCCTGGCATCTTGAGGACATTGTACCCATGGTGAGTCACTGCCATGAACTTGGTCAGGGCCGGGTACCCGAGGATGGTGTTGTATGCAGACGGATGTGGGCGACGTCGAAGTCGATGAGCTCGGTGCGGTAGTTGTTGCACTGCCCGAAGGTGACTGGAAGGCGAACCTGCCCTATTGGAACAGTGGAACCATCGGTGACTCCTGAGAAGGGCTTGGTCGGCTGAAGCTGATTGTACGGCACTTGGAGATTGTCAAACGTCTCAACGGATAGGACGTTGAGTCCTGCTCCGCCGTCAATGAGGGTCCTGGTGACCTGCACGTTGCTGATGACTGGGGAGCAAAGCATCAGGAGGACTCCGGCCGTTGCCGCGCACTTGAGCTGATCCGCTGAGTTGAATGTGATAGCGCACGCAGACCACCTGAGAGGGCGCGTGGCCTCAAGCTTGGGAGGACTGCATTCACCTCGCGAGAAAACTGCTTGAAGATGCGCTGTGAGGCTGGGGCCTGCGCGCCACCCAAGATGCAAGCGATTGCACGCGGCTCCTGGAAGCCCCCAACCCCCTCGTCTTGATGTTGGTCTTCGTTCCTCCTCGGCGGTGGCGGTAGAGGAGGAAGGCCTGCGTTGCCGTACGGGCGATCTTCACGAGGCTGATCTCTCCAGCCTCCCTCCCGAGGCTGGTCCTGCCAGCGATCCTCGCGAGGCCGGTCACACCACCCTTGGCAAGGGCCACGGTCTTCCCATTGTCCGCCACCTCTTCCTCCTCCTCGGCCATAGCCCCTGTCGTTGTGCTCAGGGCGTCGGCCGGCACGTCCATCTCTCATGGCCCTGAGCTCTTGACATTCGTTGGTGTTGTGGGTGTGGAGGTCATGGTACACGCAGTACCGGCTGCCCTTGGATGACTCACGCTGATCTCTGCCTTGCTTAGTGTCTGGTTCCGCTGCAAGCACGGCAGCCCCCTTGCGCTTCACGTCCTTGGCCTTGGGTTTCTTCTCTTCTGGGTTGGCAGCCGGGAGTTCGAGGAGGGAAAGGCGCCCTTCCTCAGCACTGGCGCACTTGGTTGCCAAGTTGAACAGCTCTAGGGATGTGCACAGGTCTTCATGGATTGCTAGCTCCTCCTTCATCTGGATGTCGCGTACGCCATCGGAGAAGGCTGAGATGATGGCTTCTTCAGTCACCTTCGGGATCTTGAGGCCAGCGTTGTTGAAGCACTGGATGTATTTCTGCAGGGTTTCCCCTTGTTGCTGCTTGATGCGGCGCAGATCGCTCATGGCCGGGGGCCGGTCGCGAGTGCCATGGAAGTTGGCGATGAAGCGAGTGCGCATCTCGTCCCAGGAGGAGATTGTGCCAGGAGCCAGGTTCAGGAGCCAGGTGCGGGCCCCGTCCTTGAGCGCCATGGGAAACCAGTTCGCCATGACCCTTTCGTCTCCGTTGGCGGCTTCGATGCATAGCTCGTAGAGCTATAGGAACTCCGCGGGGTCTGTCGTGCCATCATAGCGAGGGGGCAGGTCAGGCTTGAATTTGCCTGGCCATGTGACACCGCGTAGCTCGGGGTGAGGGCGCGACAGCCTGCCGTGGCCACCGGTGCCTTTTGCTGGTGCTGGGCTTGTTCCTAGGGATTACCGCGCGCCGTCGCTTAGAGCAGCGCGGGGTCTTGGCGTGGAGGTGCAGGGACGCGATCGTGGCGCGCCGGTGCTGGGAGCGCGCGAGCACCTTCTTGGGGACGAGGGATCTCTTGGCAGCTCCTTTCTTGCTGCGCAGGCGCCGGACGCGGAGGGTCTCGCCCTGGGGCTGCGCACCTTGGAGCCAGGGCGCCTTCTTGGGGAGGAGGTGGTGGAGGAGCCTACTAATCCCCGCCTCGTGCGCGGAATGGAGGGCGAGGCAGCGAGAGGGACGGCAAGGGGGAGCCCCTTGCGCCCCTGACGAGCTCGATGATGCGGGTGAGCCAGTCCTCGTAGAGGTCGTCGACGGGGCGGTAGTACAAGAGCTCTCTTGCCAGGAGCAGAGCCGCGTGCGCGTCCGTGGGGGCGCGATGGGCGTGGGATGACGAAGCGGCTGGAGTCAGCGACGGTGTGGTGCTGCGGCCCTCCCGCAAACCGAAGGATGCTGGTAGGAGGCCTGCTGCTCGTTCCCCGCCGGGCCGGTGGCGGCGTTGGCGGCAGGCGATGGGGAACGACGAGGACGTCCACCGACGGGGGCTGTCTGGGCGACGCGGGTGGCCAAAGCAGCCCGGCGCTCGGCGCGAGCCCGATGAGCGTCAGCCATGGACACGACGAAAGATCGTACGCGAACAGCGGAAGAAAGATTCCGACGCACCCCTACCCGGCGCGCCAAATGTCGGATTTCGGGTTCCGACAGACCCTTGAGGTTCGAACACTGGGGTGCGCACGGAGATATCTCCCCTACCGATCTACTCCAATCTCCTCGCGTGATCTAAGCTGGAAACAACGAACAACACAAGGGACACAAGGTTTATACTGGTTTGGGCCACCGTTGTGGTGTAATACCCAACTCCAGTGTGTGGTGTGGTGGATTGCCTCAGGGGCTGATGAGGAACAGTACAAGGGAAGAACAGCCTCGCGAGAGGTGTTCTTGAGATGGTGCGATGAACTGCTTGGGTGAGTTCAATCGCCTCTCTCTCTCTATCTCTCTTTTTCGGTTCCTTCCGGCTGTCCTCTACTCTGTGGTGGCTAGCTCTATTTATAGAGGCCCTGGGCCTCTCCCCAAATAATGAGCAGGAATGGCGCCAACAATTGGCCATTTTGAAGGGGAACATCTAGTACAAGTTATCCTAACCAAAGGTGGTCTTCGGCTGCCAAAAGCACTGGTGATGACGCCGTCTTGGGCTCCACGCTGACCTCCGTCCTGCCGCCCTGCTGGTCTTGGTCTCATTGCACCGGAATGGTAACCTTTGCCCGGTGCCTTGGCCTGTGCTTGCCCCTTTGCACCAAAGGGGAAACAAGGACACTGCGCAGGCCGGCGCCCGCCTGGCGCCCGCTTGGTCTCGATCGTCATGGCTTGGGTCACGGGCTCCTCGCGAGGAACCCCTGCCTTGATCTCTGCGCCTCCTTGCGAGCCTTCCTGATGATGCTGCCTCTGAGGAAGCTTCCGGTCGTCCGCCCGACGAGGCTTGGCCCCTCGCGAGGGTCTTGAGATTGAGCTGATGAAGATGGGCCGTGCTGGGCCCCCACTTGAGCCACTCCACAGGCCGCAGGCAGGCAAGTGTGGGGACCCCCGTTCCCAGAATGCCGACACTCGCCATGAACACCCCATAAACAAGCTTTTGCCAATGTGGATATCGTTGTTTAGACTCAATTAGCACTTAACTGACATAATAAACCGGCCGCTGAACCGGATGCTCTTTGTCAGCCTCCTGGCGCTCTACCACAATAGCCACACTAACAGCCCGTGAGTTGGCAGCTACGGATAATACTAGCGGCTCTTTCTCAATTGGAGCAGCCAGGACCGGCAGCTCATCTAGTTGTGCCTTCAGATCCTCAAAAGCAGCATTCGCAGCATCGCTCCAAACAAAAACATCCGTTTTCTTCATCAACTGATACAGATGCATAACCTTTTCCCCTAACCGGCTTATGAACCGGCTCAAAGCAGCCACACGACCCGCCAGTCGTTGAACATCATTGACGCAGGTTGGTTTGGCTAGAGATGTGATTGCCTTGATTTTCTCTGGGTTAGCTTCAATACCTCGGTTAGACACCAAAAAACCCAAAAGCTTGCCGGCTGGCACTCCAAAAACACGCTTGCCGGGTTAAGCATCATCTTGTAAACCCGAAGATTATCAAAAGTCTCTTTCCGGTCTGTGACCAAGGTTTCCTCTTCCCTGGATTTCACCACTATATCATCCACATAAGCATGAACATTGCGCCCAATTTGATCATGAAGACAATTCTACACACACCGCTGGTAAGTCGCCTGGGCACTCTTAAGCCCAACAGTCATAGACACATAGAAGAAAGCTCCAAAAGGAGTTATAAAAGTTGTCTTCTCTTGATCCTTGACTGCCATCTTAATCTGATGATAACCGGAATAAGCATCTAAGAAACTCAACCGTGCGCAACCCGCCGTAGCATCAATGATCTGATCAATATGGGGGAGAGCAAAAGGATCAGCCGAACAAGCCTTGTTCAAATCTGTGTAATCCACACACATACGCCAGGTGCCATTCTTTTTTAGTACAAGCACCGGGTTAGCTAACCATTCTGGGTGAAAGACGTCCACAATGAACCCGGCTGCCAAGAGCCAGGCCACCTCTTCTCCGATGGCCTTGCGCCTTTCTTCATTGAACCGTCGGAGAAACTGTCTGACGGGTTTGAACTTTGGATCGATATTAAGAGTATGCTCAGTGAGTTCCCTCGGGACACCCGGCATGGCTGAAGGTTTCCATGCAAAGATGTGCCAGTTCTCACAGATGAACTCGATGAGCGCGCTTTCCTATTTTGGATCCAAATTTGCGCTGATGATGAACTGTTTGGATGAGTCGCCAGGTACAAAGTCAACCATCTTAGTGTCATCAGCTGATTTAAATTTCAACTCCGGCTCATGCTCTGTTGTTGGTTTCTTTAATGATGTCATGTCCGCCGGGTCAACATGATCCTTGTAGAATTTTAACTCCTTTGTTGCACAAACAGATTCAGCATAGGCGGCATCACCCTCTTCACATTCCAATGCTATCTTATGGCTCCCATGTACTGTAATGGTGCCCTTATGATCCGGAATCTTGAGCTGCAAATATACATAACACGGCCAAGCCATGAACTTGGCATAAGCCGGCCGCCCAAATAGAGCATGATATGGGCTTTTGATTTTAACCACTTCAAAGGTTAATTTTTCTGCTCTGGAGTCACACTCATCCCCAAAGGCTACTTCCAGCTCAATCTTCCCAACTAGGTATGCCGATTTACCAGGTACCACACCGTGAAAAACAGTGTTGGATTGTTTAATATTTTTATCCGTCAATCCCATCTGATGGAACGTCTCATAGTAGAGGATGTTGATGTTGCTGCCTCCATCCATGAGTACCTTAGTAAACTTGTACCCACCAACCTGAGGTGCCACTACCAAAGCCAAGTGACCCGGATTATCAACCCGGGGCGGGTGATCCTCTCTGCTCCACACAATAGGCTCCTCCGACCAACGTAGATAACGTGGAATTGCCGACTCAACGGCATTGACAGCCCTCTTGTGGAGTTTCTGGTCCCTCTTACATAAACTGGTGGTAAAGACATGATACTGTCCGCTACTCAACTGCTTCGGGTTGCTCTGATAGCCGGATTGCTGCTGCTGATTCCCTTGGCCGTGTTGCTGATTATATCCTCCTTGGTGACCAGGATAACCCTGACCGTGAAAACCTCCTCCGCTTTAACCGGCGCCCGGGCCCTGAAAGCCGCCTCCACCTGAGCCGCCACCTGGGTCGTGACCCCCATCAAATGCGTTTGAATTTTTAAATGCCTTCATGATCGTGCAATCCTTCCACAAGTGGGTGGCTGGTTTCTCCCGGGTGCCGTGTTTTGGACAAGGTTCATTCAACAACTGCTCAAGGGTGGGGCCTGACCCGCCCGATCGAGGGGGTTGTCTACCCTTGCGCCGCTGATTACCACCCCGCGCATTAGTATTAGCAACAAACTCATCAGCCTTACGTTTATTACCTCCCTGATTCGCCGGGTTATGCTGGTGACCCTTGCCATTGCCATTCTTCTTTCCCTTCGTTTCCTTTTCTTCGTCAGACACCGGATCCTTGGTGGTATCAGAATCGGCATACTTGACAAGAGCTGCCATCAACGTTCCCATGTCATTACAGTCACGTTTAAGCCGCCCAACTTCTGCTTCAGAGGTTCAAAGCGGCAATTTTTCTCTAACATCAAAACTGCTGAGCCGGCATCCATCTTATCAGATGAATGTATTATCTCCTTGACCCGGCGCACCCAATGGGTTGTAGATTCACCATCCTCTTGCTTGCAATTGGTCAGGTCCACAATCGACATTGGCTACTTACACGTGTCCTTAAGGTTCTGGATGAACCGTGCTTTCAACTCTGCCCATGAGCCGATAGAATTGGGTGGCAATCCCTTCAACCAGGTCTGAGCCTTTCCATCCAACATCATGGTAAAATACTTGGCCTTCGCAGCATCGCTAACCTCCAACAGCTCCATAGCCATCTCATAACTCTCAATCCAAGCCCCCGGCTGTTGGTCAGCCGTGTAATTAGGCACCTTACGAGGCCCCTTGAAATCCTTGGGCAACCGTTCATTGCGTATGGCTGGGACCAGGCAAGGCACGCCTCCGGTTCTTGTGGCCACTCCTGCCTCAACCAAGGTTGCTGGATAAGCCGGAAAGGTTTGGTGAGCCGCCTGCTCTGCCACTATCTGAGCCGCCCGTTCCGCCTCTTGACGAATCCTCTCCTGATCCGCCAAGTTAAGGGCTCCAGCCCGCACCGGCTCATGCCTATATGGCCGGTTGTGGCGTTGAGCATTACTTGACATCTCTGCGGACTCCATGTGCCTACTGTAACTCGGGCTCCGGCTTGGGCGAGGAGTTCAATGAATCCTGTCTCGACTGTAGGAGTATGCTTCCTACTGGGCTAAAGCTGCCAAACGAGCCGACGCTGTGATGAAATTTTCCATAGGGTTAGAGAAGTGACCCGGAGGTGTTGATACATAACGAGGAGGCGCTTTATTCAGGCGGGGTGGCTCCATGGTGCGTGGCTGATCTGGTGCACCGGGTGTTGTGACCCAGTTCGCCTCCGGCGGGTTGCTCCCCCGGCCCTGGGTGTATGGAACAGGTTCCTCGGATCCAGCGTTAGAGGCAGACACGATTGAGTTTTCTGATGCCTCCTCCTCATGACCTCGTTTGATGCATTAAGATCCACCAAGAGCCAGAAAGTTTCTGCTTGAAGCTGCTGAGCACGAGCATCCAGGGCTGCTCGTTCTGCTGCCATCCGGGTTTCCTCCGCGGTTAGATTTTCCTTAGCTTGCACCATCTCCTCCCGCACGCGTGCCACTTCTACGTCATGCTGGGCTTTATCCGCCGGTTCTACCACAGCGGTTAACAGAGTCGTCAGCCTATCCATGAGGTCCATTAGAACCTGAGCCGGGGGGCGCGCGGGGTCTCCTGACCCGGTAGCTGCTGCTGTTGCGGTGGAGTTCTGCCCGAGTTGTGTCCCCGCCATGAAGACTCCGGCCCAATTTGGCGGCTCAAGGGGGTCCGGAATACTACTGCCATTGGAACAGTCCCCGAGCATGCAGTCTTGCAGCTGGTACAACGAATCCGTCTCACCTGTTGATGATGCAGTATCAGAGTAGATGGCCGTCTCCCCGCCTTCCATCGATCCTTCGAATTATTCACCGCCATGGACGCAGCCCACGAAGGCATGTTTCACGACAGATTGAACACGGGCGGACCCGGCGCGCTGAGCCGTTTCAATGAGGTGGTGTGGACGTCCGGCTTAGTGCTTGACTCGCCGATCCGGCCGATGAAGACGTGAATTCTACCGAAGGGGACCCGGTACACGTACTCGATCGAGCCGGCCTCGGGGCCCCAGCCTTCGTCGTCGATGTAGAGTCTGCCGCGACGACTCTTGGTCATCCGACCCACAGCGTATCCCTTGAGCCCTTTGAAGTTGCCCTTCAAGAACTCAAATCCACCGTGCACTGGCCCCACGGTGGGCGCCAACTGTCGTGGAGTTGACACGGCAGATGTCCTAGAGCAAGGACTTAGTCGTAGGGCCATCACACTAGGAAGCTTAAAGGGGTTAATTGGGACAAAGGACACACGAGAGAGTTTTTATACTAGTTGGGCCCCTTACGGTGAAGGTAAAAGCCTATGTCTAGTTGGGATTGGTATTGCTGAAGTTTCGATCTCCAAGAGGCTTAACTCACCGACTTGGTTATTGACTTGGTTGTTTCTTCTCTTAAACCGCCACTGGGTCGTCCCCTTATATACACGGGTTGACGCTTGGTGGCCTACAGAGTCCCGGCCAGCTCATAATCGTGTCCGGCTCGGTGACTTCCTTTACATGCCTTTCTTTACAAGTCTTTCCTTACATACGGTGGTTTATAGTATCAGGCCTTAAGCCGGCCCCATGCCCTTTTGGCCTTCTATACGTTTAGTAAACTATCATCTTGAATGTTTATCGAGCTTCTTATGTAACCCGCCATTAGGGCTGACCCGGCCCCTCCTGGGCGGGTCATACTGGTAGTAATATCCCCAACACAAAGGGTTTACTAGAGTCAATAATCTAGTTCACATCGCTATGTGATTAACACGCAAAGAGTGATCATGTTTTGCTTGTGAGAGAAATTTAGTCAACGGGTCTGCCACATTCAGAGCCGTATGTATTTTACAAATTTTTCTATGTCTACAATGCTCTACACGAAGCTACTCTAGCTAATTGCTCCCACTTTCAATATGTATCCAGATTGAGACTCAAAGTCATACAGATCGGTGGAAAAAGCTTGCATCGACGTAACTCTTTACGACGAACTCTTTTATCACCTCCATAGCCGAGAAATATTTCCTTATTCCTCCAAGGATAATTTTGACCGCTGTCCAGTGATCTACTCCTAGATCACTATTGTACTCTCTTGCCAAAATCATGCTAAGGTATACAATAGGTCTGGTACACAGCATAGCATACTTTATAGAACCTATGACTGAGGCATAGGGAATGACTTTTCATTCGATTTCTATTTTCTGCCGTGGTCGGGTTTTGAGTCTTTACTCAACTTCACACCTTGCAACACAGGCTAGAACTCCTTCTTTGGCCGTTCCATTTTGAACTACTTCAAAAACTTGTCAAGGTATGTACATATTGAAAAGTTATCAAGCGTCATGATCTATCTCTATAGATCTTGATGCCCAATATGTAAGCAACTTCTCCGAGGTCTTTCACTGAAAAATTCTTATTCAAGTATCCTTTTTATGCTATCCAGAAATTCAGTATCATTTCTGATCAATAATATGTCATCCACATATAATATCAGAAATGCTACAGAGCTCCCCCTCACTTTCTTGTAAATACAGGATTCTCCAAAAGTATGTATAAAACTATATGCTTTGATCAACTCATCAAAGTGTATATTCTAACTCCGAGATGCTTGCACCAGTCTATAGATGGATCGCTGGAGCTTGCACACTTTGTTAGCACCTTTAGGATTGACAAAACCTTCTGGTTGCATCCTATACAAGTCCTCTTTAATAAATTCATTAAGGAATGTAGTTTTGATATCCATTTGCCACATTTCATAAAATGCGGCAACTCCTAACATGATTCGGCAGACTTTTAAGCATCGATACGAGTGAGAAAATCTCATCGTAGTCAACACCTTGAACTTGTCGAAAACCTTTTTGTGACAATTCGAGCTTTGTAGATAGTAACACTACCATCAGCGTCTGTCTTCCTCTTGGAGATCCATTTATTCTGAATGGCTCACCGATCATCGGGAAAGTCAATCAAAGTCTACACTTTTTTCTCATACATGGATCCCATCTCAGGTTTCATGGCCTTAAGCCATTTCGCGGAATCTGGGCTCATCATCGCGTCCTCATAGTTCGTAGGTTCGTCATGGTAAACTAACATGACCTCCAGAATAGTATTACCGTACCACTCTGGTGCGGATCTTACTCTAGTTGACCTACGAGGTTTGGTAGTAACTTGATCGGAAGTTTCATGATCATCATCGTTAGCTTCCTGACTTACTGGTGTAGGAATCACTGGAACTGATTTCTGTGATGAACTACTTTCCAATAAGGGAGTTGGTACAATTACCTCATCAAGTTCTACTTTCCTCCCACTCACTTCTTTAGAGAGAAACTCCTTCTCTAGAAAGGATCCACTCTTAGTAACAAAGATATTGCCTTCGGATCTGTGATAGAAGGTGTACCCAACAGTTTCTTTTGGGTATCCATGAAGACGCACATCTCCGATTTGGGTTTGAGCTTATCAGGCTAAAACTTTTTCACGTAAGCATCGCAACCCCAACCTTTAAGAAACGACATCTTAGGTTTCTTGCTAAACCACAGTTCCTACGGTGTCATCTCAACGGATTTTTGGACGGTGCCCTATTTAACATGAATGCAGCTGTCTCTAATGCATAACCCCAAAACGATAGTGGTAAATCGGTAAGAGACATCATAGATCGCACCATATTTAATAAAGTACGGTTATGATGTTTGGACACACCATTACTCTGTGGTGTTCTAGGTGGTGTGAGTTGCGAAACTATTCGACATTGTTTCAACTGAAGGCCAAACTTGTAACTCAAATATTTCGTCTCCGCGATCAGATCATAGAAACTTTATTTTCTTGTTACAATGATTCTCCACTTCACTCTAAAATTCTTTGAACTTTTCAAATGTTTCAGACTTGTGTTTCATTAATTATATATACCCATGTCTGCTTAAATCATTTGTGAAGGTCAGAAAATAATGATACCCGCCACGAGCCTCAACACTCATCAGATCGCATACATCAGTATGTATTATCTCCAATAAGTCAGTGGTTCGCTCCATTGTTCTGGAGAACGGAGTCTTAGTCATCTTGCCCATGAGAGGCATGGTTCGCAAGCATCAAACGATTCATAATCAAGTGATTCCAAAAGTCCATCTGCATAGAGTTTCTTCATGCGCTTTACACCGATATGACCTAAACGGCAGTGCCACAAATATATTGCATGATCATTATCAACTTTTCATCTTTTGGCATCAATATTATGAATGTGTGTATCACTACGATCGAGATTCAATAAACCATTCACCTTGGGTGTATGAGCTCAGAAGGTTTTATTCATGTAAACAGAATAACAATTATTCTTTGACTTAAATGAATAACCGTATTGCAATAAACATGATCCAATCATATTATGCTCAACGCAAACACCAAATAACATTTATTTTAGGTTCAACACTAATCCCGAAGGTAAAGGGAGTGTGCGATTGTGATCTTATCAACCTTGGAATCACTTCCAACTCACATCATCACCTTGCCCTTAACTAGTCTTTGTTTATTTTGCAACTCCCATTTCGAGTTATTACTCTTAGCAACTGAACCAATATCAAATACTGAGGGGTTGCTATAACACTAGTAAAGTACACATCAATTACATATATATCAAATATACTTTTGTTCACTTTGACATCCTTCTTATCTGCCAAGTATCTAGGGCAGTTCCACTTCCAGTGACCATTTCCTTTGCAGTAGAAGCACTCAGTTCCAGGCTTGGGGTCTTTCTTTGGGCTTCTTCATGGGAGTAGCAACTTGCTTGCTATTCTTCTTTGAAGTTCCTCTTTATTTCCCTTTGCCCTTTTCTTGAAACTAGTGATCTTGTTAACCATCAACACTTGATGCTATTTCTTGATTTCTACCTTCGCCGATTACAGCATCGCGAAGAGCTTGGAAATTACTTTCGTCATCCCTTGCATATTATAGTTCATCACTAAGTTATAATAACTTGGTGGTAGTGACTAGAGAAATTTGTCAATTACTATCTTACCTGGAAGATTAACTCCCACTTGATTGAAGCAATTATAGTACCCACACAATCTGAGCACATGCTCACTGGTTGAGCTATTCTCCTCCATCTTGTAGGCAAAGTACTGTCAGAGGTCTCATACCTCTCGACACGGGCATGAGTATGAAATACCAATTTCAACTCTTAGAACATCTTATATGCTCCGTGGAGTTCAAAACGTTTTTGAAGTCCCGGTTCTAAGCCGTAAAGCATGGTGCACTAAACTATTAAGTAGTCATCATACCGAGCTTTGTCAAACATTCATAACGTGTGCATCTGCTCCTGCAATACGTCTGTCACCTAGCGATGCATCAAGGACATAATTCTTATGTACAGCAATGAGGATAATCCTCAAGTTACGGACCCAGTCCGTGTAGTTGCTACCATCATCGTTCAACTTAGCTTTCTCTAGGTACATATTAAAATTCAACGGAACAAGAGCAAGGGCCATCTACCTACAACAACATAGACATGCAAAATACTATCAGGTATTAAGCTCATGATAAACTAAAGTTCAATTAATCAAATTACTGAAGAACTCCCACTTAGATAGGCATCCCTCTAATCATCTAAGTGATCATGTGATCCATATCTACTAAACCTTGTCCGATCATCACGTGAGATGGAGTAGTTTTCAATGGTGAACATCACTATGTTGATCATATCTACTATATGATTCAAGCTCGACCTTTCGGTCTTAGTCTTCCGAGGCCATATCTGCATATGCTAGGCTCGTCAAGTTGAACCCGAGTATTCCGCGTGTGCAAAACTGGCTTGCACCCGTTGTATATGAACGTAGAGCTTATCACACCCGATCATCATGTGGTGTCTCGGCACGACGAACTGTAGCAACGGTGCATACTCAGGGAGAACACTTATACCTTGAAATTTAGTGAGAGATCATCTTATAATGCTACCACCGAACTAAGAAAAATAAGATGCATATAGGATAAACATCACATGCAATCAATATAAGTGATATGATATGGCCATCATCATCTTGTGCCTTTGATCTCCATCTTCAAAGCACCGTCATGATCACTATCGTCATCAGCTTGGCACCTTGATCTCCATCGAAGCATCATTGTCGTCTCGCCAACTATTGCTTCTATGACTATCGCTACCAATTAGTGATAGAGTAAAGCAATTACATGGCGATTGCATTTCATACAATAAAGCGATAACCATATGGCTCCTGCCAGTTGCCGATAACTCTGTTTCAAAACATGATCATCTCATGCAATAAAATTTAGCATCATGCCTTGACCATATCACATATGCCCTGCAAAAACAAGTTAGACGTCATCTACTTTGTTGTTGCAAGTTTTACGTGGCAGCTACGGGCTGAGCACGAACCGTTCTTACCTAAGCATAAAAAACCACAATGCGGTATAGTGATTGCTTTTTGATCTTCAGAAAGAACCCCGTTCATTGAATAGGATTCGACTAAAGTTGGAGAAACTGACACCCACTAGCCACCTATGTGTGAAGCACATCAGTAGAACCAGTCTCGCGTAAGCGTACGCCTAATGTCGGTCTAAGCCGCTTCATCCAACAATACCGATGAATCAAGAATCAACTAGTGACGGCAAGAAATATGTGTATACCCACGCCCACAACTCCTTTGTGTTCTACTCGTGCATATAACATATACACATAGACCTGGCTTGGATGCCACTGTTGGGGAACGAGGTAATTTCAAAAAAATTCCTACGCACACGCAAGATCCATCTAGGTGATGCATAGTAACGAGAGGGGAATAGTGTTGTCCACGTACCCTCATAGACCATAAGCAGAAGCTTTATGACAACGCGGTTGATGTAGTCGTATGCCTTCACGATCCGACCGATCCTAGCACCGAAGGTATGGCACCTCCGCGATCTACACATGTTCAGCTCGGTGACATCCCGCGAACTCTATATCTAGCTGAGTGTCAAGGGAGAGTTTGGTCAGCACGACAGCGTGATGTCGGTGATGATGAAACTACCAGCGAAGGGATTCGCCTAAGCACTGCAACGATATGACCGAGGTGGAATACTGTGGAGGGGGGCACACCACACAGCTAAACAATCAAGTTGTGCATCTATGGGGTGCCCCCCTCCCCCATATATAAAGGAGTGGAGGAGGGGGAGGGACGGCCCCTCTATGGCGCGCCCAAGGGGAGTCCTACTCCTACTGGGATTAGGATTCCCCCCCTTCTCTAGTTGGATTAGGAGAGGAAGGAAGGGGGAGAGAGGGGGAAGGAAAGGGGGCCCCCACACAATTCGGATTGGGCTTGGGGGGGCGCCCCCTCCTAGGCCCCCTTCTCCTCTCTCCCACTATGGCCCAATAAGGCCTATACTTCCCGGGGGGTTTCGGTAACCTCCCGGTACTCCGGTATATGCCCGAACTCACTCGGAACCATTCCGATGTCCAAACATAGGCTTCCAATATATCGATCTTTATGTCTCAACCATTCCGAGACTACTCGTCATGTCCGTGATCTCATCTGTGACTCCGAACAACCTTCGGTATATCAAAACATATAAACTCTTAATACCGATCGTCATCGAACGTTAAGCGTGCGGACCCTACGGGTTCGAGAACTATGTAGACATGACTGAGACTCATCTCCGGTCAATAACCAATAGCGGAACCTGGATGCTCATATTGGTTCCTACATATTCTATGAAGATCTTTATCGGTCAAACCGCATAACAATATACGTTTGTTCCCTTTGTCATCGGTATGTTACTTGCCCGAGATTCGATCGTCGGTATCTCAATACCTAGTTCAATCTCGCTACCGGCAAGTCTCTTTACTCGTTTCGTAATGCTACATCCCATAAGTAACTCATTAGTTACATTTGTTGCAAGGCTTATAGTGATGTGCATTACCGAGAGGGACCAGAGATACCTCTCCATTACACGGAGTGACAAATCCTAATCTCGATCTATGCCAACTCAACAAAAACCATCAGGGACACCTGTAGAGCATCTTTATAGTCACCCAGTTATGTTGAGACGTTGATAGCACACTAAGTGTTCCTCCGGCATTTGGGAGTTGCATAATCTCATAGTCATAGGAACATGTATAAGTCATGAAGAAAGCAATAACAATATACTAAACGATCATGGTGCTAAGCTAACGGATGGGTCTTGTCCATCACATCATTCTCTAATGATTTGATCCTGTTCATCAAATGATTACACATGTCTGTGGCTAGGAAAATTAACCATCTATGATTAACGAGCTAGTCAAGTAGAGGCATACTAGGGACACTCTGTTTGTCTATGTATTCACACACGTATCAAGTTTCCGGTTAATACAATTCTAGCATGAATAATAAACATTTATCATGATATAAGGAAATATAAATAACAACTTTCTTATTGCCTCTAGGGCATATTTCCTTCAAGTTTCGTCAGCACGACGGCGTGGTGACGGTGATGGTGAAGTGATCCGCGCAGGGCTTCGCCTAAGAACTACATGCACTACAAAAAATGACACATCCGTGACATTTTGGGCCGAACGAATTTTTTTTCTGTCATACATATGACACTTCTATGATGATAATTGTGACAAAACCCGGTATCATCATAGATGTGGTGGGCTCCTACTTCTATGACAAAAAATCATGACAGAAAATGGGCTTTTCGTCCTGGGCGGGCTGGAGACACAGCTGCATGACATTCTTTGGGCCGTCCATGACGGAAAAAACCATGGTAGAAGCGAGGGGGAGTTCCCGGTTACGGTGGGAGGTCGGGGGCCGAGCGATGCGCGTTTCTCTCGTGCACGTATGCGTGTGTGCGCGAGGCGTTGGCTCTAACTAAACCCGAGCGAGGCATTGGGATCTAACTGAACCCGAGCGATTTCACTGTAGGCTACGCGTTACTGAACCCGAGCGATCGATCGATGGCTGTTAACTGAACCCGATCGAGCGATTCCTTGGCTACTACTGCTAACTAAAGCCGATCGATGAGATGAACAGTGAGCGTTGCGGGGGGGGGGGTCGGATGAACAGTGAGCGGCGGCGTTGCCTCTGGATGAACAGGACCCCGTGGTGTGGTGGAGGGCTGGATGAACAGTAGACGGTGGAGGGGTGCCCGTGGAGGGGTGGATGAACAGGACCCCGTGGTGTGGAGGGCAGGATGAACAGTAGACAGTGGAGGGGTGCCCGTGGAGGGGTGGTTGAACAGGACCCCGTGGTGTGGAGGGCTGGATGAACAGTAGACAGTGGAGGGGTGGTAGAACAGTAGTCGATGGAGTAGCGCGCGGTGGAGGCTGGATGAACAGGAGCCCGTGGAGGCTGGAGGAGGTCGGTGGTGGATGAACAGTAGGTCGTGGGGGCTGGAGGGGGTCGACGGTGGACATGAACAGTATCCCGTGGAGTCCCGTTTTGCGGTACGCCACACCCCTCCCCATGAACAGGACCCCTGTTTCGACCGTAGCGCTCCAACACAAGTCCGTTTCCTCCGTTTTGCGGTACGCCACACCCCTCCCGATCAACAGGACCACCATTTCGACCGTAGGAGGTCTGTTTCCTCCGTTTTGCGGTACGCCACACCCCTCCTGATCAACAGGACCCCCGTTTCGACCGTAGGAGGTCCGTTTTCCTCCATTTTGTGGTACGCCACACCCCTCTCGATCAACAGGACCCCCGTTTCGACCGTAGGAGGTCCGTTTCCTCCGTTGTGCGGTACGCCAGGCCTCGTTTCCGTTGCCTCTTCCGTCCAAGCCCTCCCGATGAACACGACCACACATTCCGTCCCGACCCATGAACACGACGACGATGCTGTTTCTCCGTTCCGAGCCCGCCATGTACACGAGCCCTCGCCGTACGTATGCGGAGTAGGCGTTCGAGACCCCATCCGTATGTACACATATGTGGCCGTATTTTCTTTCTTGCAACCTAGCCGCTGTACATACGTGTACATGCTACGTGCGCGCCTCTACTATGACAAGTGCGCGCCTCTACTATGACAGGTGCGCGCCTCTACTACGACACGTGCGCGCCTCTACATCCACCAGTATATATGTACGTACACGTTCGCGACCAGAATGACAATGCTACGTACACTTCGACCAGGTGGGTCCCGACTGTCAGGCACTTCCTTGCCTGCGAAGATGTAGCTGGTGGGTCCCAGCAGTCAGGGGGCGAATCATTTTTTTTGCCCGGACGCACTTCCTTGCGTGCGAAGATGTAGCTGGTGGGTCTCAGCAGTCGGGGGGCTGGTGGGTCCCAGAAGTCAGGGGGCTAATCGTTTTGGTTTTTTTTTCCCGACGCACTTCCTTGCGTGCGAAGATGTAGCTGGTGCGTCCCAGCAGTCAGGTGGGGGAATCATTTTTTTTTCCGGACGCACTTCCTTGCGTGCGAAGGTGTAGCTAGTGAGTCCCAGCAGTCAGGGGGGAAACATTTTTTTCGCGAAATACGGTGGCCCGTCCGGTGGGTCCCTGCTGTCAGGTGGAGGAAACATTATTTTCCACGTAATAAGGAGGCACTTCCTTGCTGCGGCCGTGGACCCAGCTGTCAGCCTCTCCATGTACAGTCCACGTCCGATGGAACTCCTTTCTTGACCACGTTGACCACGCCTCGCCGAGAGCACCAGGGCAGTGGATGACGGCGAGGCCTAGGAAGGGGACGACGCGGAGCTGGGGAAGACGCAGCAGTGGAAGCCCGCGCAGAGAGGAGTACAAGGGTTCACTGGTTCGACTGCGGTGTGAGGCTGCCGTCGCCGCAGAATAACAGGGGGTGTGGGTGAGTAGAGGGATGGCCTGGCCAGTGGTGGGATTAGTAGGGGGCGGTGAGGCCTCCGCCGCATCGCAGCCGGCCACGAGAGGCAGGAGCACGGGGCACGACCGGTGCTGGTTTGGGCGGCTGGAGCAAGAAGACCAGAGGTTGAAGAAGCACTAGGGCCATTGGATGGACATCGTACGGTCACTGGAGCTAGAATTGTGCATATTGACTAAGTTGACAAAGCCTTCCATCCCTGTCAACTTAGTAGGCCCACAAGTCAGCCTGCCACTATACTGGGTCCCAGCTAACAGGGGGGTATTCATTTTTTTGTGCGTAATAAGGAGGCACTTCCTTGTGTGCGAACATATAGCTGGTGGGTCCGAGCTGTCAGCGGTGGTAACGTTTTTTTCGCGAAATACAGAGGCCCTTTCGGTGGGTCCTAGATGTCAGGTGGAGGAATCATTATTTTGCGCGTAATAAGGAGGCATTTCCTTGCGTGCGGCCGTGGACCCAGCTGTCGGCCTCTCCACCTAAAGTCCACTTCAGATGCATGTCAGTCGTTGACCACGTTGACCAGGCCACGCCAAGAGCTCCAGGGCGGTGGACGACGGCGAGGCCTAGGAAGGGAACGACATGGAGGCAGGGAAGACTCGGCGGTTGTTTCCCACACGGAGGGGAGTACGACTGTACGAGGGTTTACTGGTTCGTCTGCCGTCACCGGAGAATAACAGCAGGTGTGGGTGAGTAGAGGGATGGCTAGGCCAGCGATGGGAGTACAATGGGGCGGTGAGGCCTGCGCGGCAGAAGAGCCGGCCGCGGGGAGGAGGGAGCAGGCAGTCCCGCTGGCGCCTGTTTGAGCGGCTGGAGCAGGAAGAGCAGAGATTGAAGAAGCACGACGGCCGTTAGATGGCCAACCAACGGTCACTTCTTGTGCGTCAACCTTGTTTTTAGGAAAGCCTCAAATCTGTGTGAAACAGCATACAACCCATCTGCCATTATTTGTAATAATTTACAGCCCATATGCTAATTATTATGGTTTTTTTGGAGCCCATATTCTTTTTGATAGCATTACAGCCCATATTGTGGCCACGGTTAAAAAATTATACGAAATTTTGCATATTTCGGTGCGGTCCGATCTGTTTTTAATCCCGAAATTTTGACTCACATTCAAACTGATTTTAAAAATAAATGTATATCAATATAAAATCCAACAAATTCTCCACGCATAAAAATTAATGTAATTTAAAATCTCGAAATAAAAAAAAGATATTTGAAACTAATTGCCGGTTTGATGTGTTTTAAAAATGTACAGCCCATTTCTCATTACTGACGGGCCATTTTTTCGGACAGCCGAATGAAAGCTCTCCTCGTCTTGAAAGATTTGCAGCCCAACAGGCCTGACAAAGTGACTTGCTTGGCAAATCACAAAAAAAACTAGGGTGTGGCCGTGGACCCAGCTGTCAGCCTCTCCACGTACAGTATTCTTCCGATGGAAGTCTTTCCTTGACCACGTTGACCATGCCACACGGAGAGCACCACGGCGATGGACGACGGTGAGGCCTAGAAAGGGGACGACGCGGCAGCGGAAGCCCGGGCGGAGAGGAGTACGAGGGTTCACTGGTTCGGCTGCAGTGTGAGGCTGCCGTCGCCGCAGGGCCTGGCCAGCTGTGGGAATAGTAGGGGCGGTGAGGCCTCCGCGGCAGCACAGCCGGCCACGGGAGGCAGGAGCATGCGGCACGACCAGCGCTGCTTTGGGCGGCTGGGGCAAGAAAACCAGAGGTTGATGAAGCACTACGGCCGTTGGATGGACATCATTGACCACGCCGCACCGAGAGCACCAGGGCGGTGGACGACGGTGAGGCCTACGAAGGGAACGACACGGAGCCGGGGAAGACATGGCAGTGGCTGCCCACGCGGTGGAGAGTACGAGGGTTGACTGGTTCGGCTGCCGTCGCCGGAAAATAACAGGAGGTGTGGGTGAGTAGAGGGATAGACAAGCCAGGGATGCGAGTATGATGGGGCCATGAGGCTTTCCCGGCAGCACTGCCGGCCACGGGAGGCGGGAGAAGGCGGTTCCGACGGCGCTGGTTTGGGCGGCTGGGGCAGGAGGATCAGAGAGTGAAGAAGCACGATTGCCGTTAGATTGACATCTAACGGTCTGACGCTGGTAGAGTCGATTGTTGACTAAGTTTCTTTTTTGAGAAACCTTGTGTACGCATGAACTTAGTAGGCCCACAAGACAGCCTCCAAATCTGTGGCAGACAACATAAAGCCCATTTGCTATTTTTTTTAATTTGCAGCCCATTTGCTAATTCTTAAGTAATTTATTACAGCCCATTTTCTGCCTAGTACCACGGTCAAAAAGTCCAACCTTATTTTGCATATTTCGGTGGAGTCCGAACTGTTGTAATCCCGAAATGATAAACATTTTTTAAGAACTTATTGATTTGCCAAAAAATCGTTTTGTTTTTGTAAGCAAATAAGACATGGGATAAATTTATTTGGTTTAAGGGAAAAGTAGTGGTAAAAAAATCAGCATTGGGTGGGAAAAAACAACAAAAATAAGGATGTAAATATGAAAAGGGAATTTTATGTGTTTTCAATATAATGATACGTGTATACGAACTAGTAAAACTATAGGTAGAGCTTAGAAAACGGATGTAGGACATGCATTTCAAGAGGAAAATTGAACTGGGCTGTGTGTTTGATTCAGTAAAAAAACTGCCTGCGGATGTTGTAAGACAAAATATAACTAACGCTGGCGGGCCAGAGGATAGTAGATACCTGCTGGATCTTTGTGGCCCATTGTCGTCATGGGCTGGGCCTGTTAAAAACAAAACAACCCTGGCAATCTACTGGTCGAGGTGGTACTGGTGCATCACCCAGTTGGTCCTCTGCTGGTCGAAGTTCTTGTTGGTGTGCAGCACCAGAACCTTTTTTGCTGCCCGTCTGCCGGCTGTTGACCATCACCGGCAAGGTATTGCCGGTCTTGTGCCACATCGCGTGCATGCCACAATCCGACTATATCTTGCGACGCGTCCACGCGCCCCTTTTGAACGCACTGGAATTGCGCTGGAAGAAATGCTTCCTTAGGCCACTCAGTGTGATACCTGCAGTATTGTGGAATACAGGTTTTAGTGTACCTAGTTGGCATTTTCATAACATCTTTGGCATGTTGCAGTCACTTGTTTCACTTTTTATTAACTGTCAAATTGTAATTGCTTCACCAGGTCAGCGTGTAAAAAGAAAAATAGAGCTATAAACAAAGGAATATGTTTGTGCAAGTAGACGGCCGATCGGTGTCTTACCTACAAGTTTCTCAGGTTGGGTGTAATATATGCCGTGCTCGCTGTCGATGGTTGGTATGAACAAATCGATGAGAGACTGAAATCTCGCGCTGTCAGCACTCACTTTGGCCTCAAGTTTCTCAGGTTGGGCCAATCCTTCTTCGACTTGCACCGGTAATTCCAGAATACCCGAACACGCCGCCGGGATTCTTGTGTCACCTCACGCGCAGCGTGTTGTCACGTCAATTCAATGTGTGGACATGATGAATAATTTGACCGACGTATACTAGTACTGCTACTGTACTACTTACTAGTCGTATTTAGTGTCACAATTTATACATAGGTTTAACTAACAAGTACGCACTTGAAGCCTAACTGATATATGTATATATATGGCTTCTGCACAGCATCTCCATCATCATTATCAGTACATCCTACGCAGGTGAGTTAGGATGCACTTGATCCCAGGAAGGTATCTATCCTTCAAACCAGAGGAGTGCTTCAATTCTACTAGTACTACTACCAGGATATACCGTCCTTCGGAGTGTAAATAGTTACACCGATGACATGTGGGTCTACCACAACAGGGCCCATATGTCATTTAATGGAGGACAGAGGTGCGTAGGCGTATTTGCAGATTGCGTGCTCTACTGGCAAACATGATGGCAGTACTGGGTAAGGCTGATTTAGTAACACCAACACGCTGGTTCAGCTTATTAATTACGTGTCCCATCTGCTACAGCGTGTATTGTCACTTCACTGCGAAGACTAGTTGAATAGTTCTCTCTGACCGAGATGGGGAATAAATGGATCACGAGGACTTCCTTTCTACAGTATCCCTATGCCTCTACGCTCACTTCACTCATTTTGCTCCGTACCTAGTCGCTTGTTGAAATCTGTAGAAAGACAAATACTCCGTATTTGAGAACAGAGGGAGGCTTTTACTCTGTACTACTCCCTCTGTTCCAAAATAGATGACTCAACTTTGTACTATATTTGGGAACAGAGGGAGTATCACCATATGGAGGGAACAGAGGAAGCTTGAAATATGAACATGTCAATGGGAGGGAGTAAGCCCCATGCATGCATGCATGCAACATGCAACACTCACACGTACACATGGACGCACGCAACACTCACGCACCCATGTGGCACACAGCACACGACGCAACACACACGCTCACGCTCAAGTGCTCAACCTACTCCCTATGTCCGTGAAAGACTGTACATTTAGAGATTTACACATTGACCAGGGCATAATTAACGCCCAAAAGTAGCAGACTTATGTGTGCATGCGACCATTGAGATAAGAAGATTAAATGAAGGCCGTTGCATGCTGTAATTAAGGATAGACATGTAGCCTATACCTACAACACAAGTTGGTGCATTAGTCAATCAATATCGATTTAGTAGATTAAAGGCTAAATGCATTGGAAGTGTAGATGTACATCATGTAGTACACTCTTTGTTGGAAGACCGAGGGAGGACATGTGCATGCACTCACATACACAGCCAGGGCGGTTCGCGCGCAAGGGTTGGACTCATGTCGCGCCTGCGTAAAGTTTTGTTTAACTGATTTCTTTGATCTGCCAACTGACAGGTGGGACCCAGAAACCAGGTGACAATTTAACCAGTCAACAAAGTGCCACATCGACTATGTGGCCGGTCAGTAGGGTGCAATACAGTGCTCTACGATGAACTAGTGATCGCATAATCGCCGCAAAACTATATATAGTGACCGTAAAGAGCGTACTGTTACATACGTTGACCGCCAGTGTACTTTTCTCGTTTCAAATTAAGCCATATTAATCGGAAAGGACGCCGTATGGACTACTACTACTAGTACTAGTACTGCTTTGATGTGTCCCGTCAACTCGCCGAACGAGGAGAAGCTTGCTTACTATGCCTCTCCCTTGCCCACGCGCGCGGTGGTTCGCAGGACGAGAAGAGGGTTTTGACTACAGCACCCTCTTCCTCTCCCTCGCCCACGCGCGTGGTGGTTCGCAGGACGAGGAGAGGATTTTGACTACAGCGCCCTCTCCCTCTCCCTCGCCCTCGCCCTCACGGTGGACGTGCAGCAGTTCAATCGGTGTCAGATTGCCAGAAGCATATTGTACTGTAGTATCATCATTGTTGGACCTTCCGAAGAGGAGAAGAGACAAGTGCAAGGTTCACACGAGTATGAATTGTTGAACCTCCCGAAGAGGCAAAGAGCCAAGCGCAAGGTTTTATAGGAGTTGTCGTCCTAGTAGGAGTGTACTAGTACAACTATAGTAAACGATGCTACTGTATGATGCCGCCACATCACGTATATCGAAAGCTATGCCACCTTTTTTTCTCAAAGAGCGTGTTGGAGCCCGTGCAACAACCACACAAGTTGCACGTAGACATAACACATTTACTAGTAATAAATTCTAAAGGACAAATGCAAGTATGCCACACAAGCGCAAGGTTTCACAGTGCTACCGTTCACAATTACCGTAATCCACTTACACATTATAGATGGGCTACATGTCCTCGTCCAGGTTCCAGTCCCAGGTGTTCTTCATGGATGGCACGATCCATAGCGGTGGGCAACGGGAATCATTGTCCCAGCTTTCTAGTCCGGTTCCACACGATGGAGACTCATCCAAGCTGAAGCGGCATAAATCAGGGATAGCGTGTCCCAGCATGTCATTCATCCGGCGGTGCGCACTGAAGACACAACCATGCTTCATGAACGGCAGGCCTTCCGTGTCATGCACGGAAGGTGGCATCTTCTTCACAATGGTGTAGTTGTCCCCGATGAAAAGTGAGTACTCTCCAAGAGTGTTCCTCGGCACCCACGTAGCATCACGGGGGTCGAACTCGACGCCGTTCATCTGGTACATGCGGCATCCCAGATCTGGACACATGGTGACGTACATAGTCAAGGTCCATGCATAATAATGTTGTGCTCAAATGTGGCGGTCAGTAATACTACGCAGCAAATAGTACTACTCCGGTATAGTGGAAGTAAAATAACCGGCTTATTATATATAGCCACTCTTGGCTACATGGATGAGATAGTAAGACATGGAAAAACAAAAATGGTGGCAGCTAGTGGGTTCAAGTCTTCAAGGGCCTAGCTAGCTATACGCGTCCTCCAAGGTAAAAAGTACTCCTACTAGTACTACAAAGTATACTACTAGTACAACAATGAAAGAGAAGGCGAGAGGGTTAAAAAATGGAATACCTGGGTAGATGGTGACGGTCCGATCGTGGTAGATTATGTGACCATGTTGCACATCAGTGGTACCATGGGTAACGACTGCTAAGATAGTTGATCCCAATATGCCAAAGTCAGCTACAAGGTTCCAGGTTAGACCAAATCGCAGATGCAAATGCACATCCAGGATCGGCGATCTTATTTTGATCGGGGGATGACTGGTCCCTGCAAAATAATGGAGTACCGTTAGGGATGCAAATGATGGTTTGTGCATTCCGTTTGTAATCTCCCGTACCATAGGATGTCAACCAGATGAAACAAGTCCCCTGGCTTGTCACCGCGAAGATGCGGCCTAGATGGCGCACGATGTCTTCGAACGTGTAGGGGTACAAATCTGCCGCCGCCAACATGCGCCAGCCTCTGCCGTTACTTCCTCCTGCATTGATGGCAATCCTTATGTCGAACACCATGATGAGATAGTAATCGTCGTAGCCGCGTCACTTTGTCGGCGGGTCGGCAGTTGCTATCTTCTTCAATCTCATGTAGGCATCACCATACGTATTCTTGCCCAGCCAGTCCGGAAGGCCGATCCCAATGGTGGAGAAGGGGTCTACCGGAATGGCCGCACTGCTGTGGATGTTGTGCAAAATCATGGTGGTATCCGGCCGGAGGTATGCAAGCCAATCTTCGTTGGCACCGACCCAGACCTATATATAAGACGGTGGGCAGCGGAGAAATTATGGGATGGAAATGTAATAACTAAGTACTACATGATCAAACTCCATTACTGACCTGCTCATCGGACAAAATCCAACTACCTCTCAACGTCGTCAACTCTAGCGGACTCAACGTGCAACCATGGCCAGGGAGCGGTGGACTGTTTGAAGAATTGTCCCATAGAAGAACTTTCTCCTCGAGGACGCATGGAAGACCAACAAGCATGGCCTTTTCCCAAGCCTATTTAAGAAGCGTCTTGAAAAAGTTGGTGCAGGAAGCACCGAGTCTTGCGGCGGTGAGGACGTCGGAGCGGCGTGCGATTTCTCCCAAAGAATCATCGTCCAAGGTCTCCCAGCCCTAACGAGGAGGAGAACCGCCTGGCGAATCCATGGGAGCAGCGATGAACTGCCTTCTCTTCGGGGGGAGGGGAACTGGCGAGGAGGAGATAAGAGCGTAGTAACCGCAGGGCCTCGTCCCTTCCAACTGTAGATCGTTCCTCAGCGAAGGGGTGAGGCTATTATTTACTACTCTAAATAATAGCACTAGTAAATAATAGCACTAGTAAGAAATTTTTGGCACTAGGTAGTAGTTTTTGGTACCATGGAGTACTAGTACTAGCATTATGGAACGTTATGGAATTGCATTATACTGTAAATAATAGCACTAGTAAGAAATTTTTGGCACTAGGTAGTAGTTTTTGGCGTGGATTAAGAAATTTTGGGTATGTTTTTGCCATTTTTTGTACACACCAACTAGTGTCAAAAAACGTCGTACATTACGTGACGGAGGAGTACGTACTCGTACTGTAGCAGTACTAGTACTACTTTTCTCAATTACTCCTCAAAAAAGCACCCAATTAATGCTCTTGTTTTCCTCAAAAAAGTATGTTTACCAATGCATTAATTGCAATGCATGCATGCATAAATTACATTCATTGGTCAATTTTCTCTTAATACTTGCATGCAATGATTTAATGCACCTTGGAATCTGAACATGTGATGGGAAACAACCAAATTGAGCCTTATAAAATGGAAAAACTAAAATTTTGAGATGAGCCCTATAAACCGGAAAGGAGGGAGTACTGTACTTCTAGTCTAGTCTTGTATAGTGCACCAGTTTTGAACTCTTGAATCTTAGGGCCAAGGAGCTACAGTTGGAAGTGGAGGGTACTACTATTCTCTAGAACCATCATTGTACTATCAATGCAGGGGAAGTACACCTGCGTAGTGGCCTAGTGGGTACTCTCGGTGCTCTATTCAGCTGCTCCTCTCACGTAGCTGGCCTACTCAGCCGCTCCTCTCACGCACACACTAGCAGCCTGTTTATCAGCAATGGTTACTGCGGGGGCAGAACATTTGAGTTATTTGATACAGCGAGACTAGGCTTTTCGCTTCCATTTGTGGAGGTGTAATGGATCTCGTCGAACTTTGTTAGTAGTTCCTTCTTTATGAATGAGATGAAGCAAAGCTTTTGCCTCCGTTTCAAAAAAACACGTCAAGAGGAATTTCTTTTATAGTAGAGCCGATAATGGAGTGAAGTCCATGCATGCAACGCCACAAGCTACAGAGTAGTAGTAGAGCACTTTATGTACAGAGCAATATTGCATAGTTCCCAATGCCCCACCAGGCTTTTCCGGCTCCTCGTGCTTAATTGGGAGGCGCTAGTTTAAATATGCTACTAGCTGGAAGCTGCAAGCGATGTGCGGCTAGGGCGAGCATTCGAGCCATGGGATGCTGGGAAGGAAAACCCGTTCACGTGGCCAGGCTGTCCAGACTCCAGTGCACCCAGATTGTGGGGCCACACGTCCGTTTGACTTCAAAACTCAAACTACCCGTGTAAAATATTGGCTCGTAGTGAAGTGTAGTACTCCCTCCGTTCTGAATTACTTGTCACAGGTATGGATGTATCTAGATGTATTTTAGTTCTAGATACATCCATTTCTGCGATGTATCTAGATAGTATACTATTTAAAAAAAGGCCGTTGTGCGTTCAGCCGGGATTGAACCCACAAAACGAGGTATACACTCCCGTGACCACTAGTAGTACTCGTTGGGGTACAACACAACCTAGAATCGCCTTTTGTCGCTAGCAGTACGTACATTGTTCCTTACAAGAAACCCCTAAGAGCATGGTTAATAGTATAGCCAGCTGCTGGCTATAAGCCAGTGCCATGTCATCTACAGCCCATCTTATAGCCAACATGTAGTAGTAGTTTATTTCTTATAGCTTGCTGACTCAGCTCTATTGTACTTGCTCTAATAATGCAAGAAACCACTAAAATGCCAAGAAACTACTACCACTTGCATACGTGGTAGACTTAAGATAAGACTACCTTATCAACCATTGTACTCCTCTTACCAACAAAAATCCTCGAGTGACCTCCTACCTCCGGCCCGTCCACCTAGTCATCCTCGGCCATGGGACGCAGCTACCGCCGCCTGCAGAAGACGAGGTCAAAACCGCCGGCGGTGCGGAGCCCATGTTGCGGCAGCCCGGATGCCAGCTCCGTCCAACGCTCGTGGACGCTCGCTAGCCAAAATAGCTCCATCCAGCCTCTTGTCTGGAAGGTTCGCTAGCTAGATTGGCACGACAGCGCGGTGGCTTGCTCGCGCGCGCCACGCTAAGGCCAGCCATCTGGCTCGAGCGAAGGCCAGCACGGAGGCTTGCTCACTCGTGAGTCATGCTTGGGCCAGCCTGCCAACCCGTGCGGAGGCCAGCGCGGCGTCCGGCCCGTCCGGCGGAGCGGCGGCCAACTCGCTCATCACCCATGCCACCGACGAACACGCATCAGTACTGTTTGAAGTAATGTTCAGGAAAAATAATGATTTGAGGGGGAATAACATGATAGAAGGTAAGATGTGGGTCCCTCGTGTCAACGGTCAAACAAAATGTGTTGGTTTAAGCTGCCTCGTCAGCACGGACATGTGGGCCAACCCTGTCATAAATGGGTTAAAACGAACCTAATCGGTAGGAGTACTAGGTAGTTTTTGGCATGGATTAAGAAATTTTGGGTATGTTTTTGCTATTTTTTGTACAATAGATTCCTCCTAGGGCTGGTTGAAAGTGGTGAGTTTTTTGTTAAATACTCTACATATTGTAAGTAGGAGTGAAAGTTAAGCTTTGGAATCCAATAAGCAAGGCTAGTTACATAGTGCATATGTGTACATTATTGAAAGTAAATATCAACCATGAGTGACTAATATCTTGATGGCAAACTCGAAACTATGGAATACTAGGAAAAGAAATGCATGGTTGGAAATACTAGCAATGTTCATGTCCGTTGCAATGAATCATAATTAGAATAATACTTATTCACAAACTTGGTACAAAACACTCTAATTTTGAGATACATATGTCACTAGAGATATATTATGTTTCAATTAGAATATATTCCTTGGGCTGTTTTGGTGAGGTCAGGGAGGGATGTGGTTGGTTTTAAGATACTAATTATGGGTTTTTCTGCAAATTGGTAGACAAGTGGGATGTTGGTGAGAAAAGGCAACAACTTACCTCACAATCGTTAGATGTAGATCTAATGGTCAGAAATGACGGATGGCAGACACACCAGCATCACCAACTTAGTCTTATGTAGGAGTACTAGCAAGATCCGTGCATTGCACGGAACATCAAGATGCATTTTTTATAAAACACTTGTTGTGATTGACCCTTGCGGGAGTAATCCCATGTGTAAAAACTAATGATATCTCGAGAAATATGAGATAAGGTGAAGAGGAGTGGGGTTTGGTGGTGGTTGGTGGTCGGACTGAGCGGAGGCATGGGGATTGACGACGCCGGCAGCGGCCACCAGGCCAGTTTGTTCCAGAGGCTTCCTTTATTAATTGCTCAACAATGAGGTTTGTTGGAGATAAGGATGAACGAGGGAAGGCCTTAGCACACTGACTTCTCGACTGTGTAAAACAAAGATTTTCCTGTCGCCGACAAGGAGGGGGTGACGGCGGCGCGCTTTTTGGCTTGCTCTAGTCCTAGCAGTCATACTAGGTGGTCTAAGCACGTGTAGATTTATTCTTTTTCACGTCTCGTGTTCGCCGTACTGCCACGACTGTTCATGAATAGACGGTAAGTTATTCACGGGGAAACCCTTGTTGAGCGTGTTTGCGAGAGAGAGAGAGAGAGAGCGTGTGTGATATGTTAGAGACTGAGGCAATGATAACAGATTCTTTGTGTCTATGTGTGTGGAGGATAGAGAGAGACATGTACATGGGGATTTGTGTTGTGTAACGTGGAGACACATATACATAATTAGAGAGTGAGTGTGTGAGATACACATGCGGACATGAGGAGAGATGAGGATCCAGGTAAATGGGTGTTTGTGCGTGTCTGTGTGTGTTTGTGCACGCGTTTGTGTGTGAGAGGCAGAGAGTGTATGTGGAGTGGAGAGACCACTGATGATGTAAACCTAGTATAAGGGAAGGGGGGATGGTGTGACATGTGTAGTAGCGAGATAGCACGGGTGCGGGCAGGGGGAGCAGACTATTTGGAAGAGACATCGAGTGTGTGTGGGAGAGGGTGTGAGAGCGAGAGAAAGAGAGAGCTAGCGACGGAGAGAGAGAGAGAGTGAGAGGAAGAGAGGGGGCGAGAGGGGTCGTTTGTGTCCATAAATGGCGTATAGATAGGGAGACAATGTTGATGTTGTCCGAAATTGGCCTATGAACGGAGACGCAAGGGAAGCAAGTCATCGTGTGTGTGTGTGTGTGTGATAGGGACTTCATGAGAGATCTAGAATATATGGTGTTGAGAACAATGTGCGAAATCGAGAACGGTTATACATTAGGGAGCTATGCAAAGAGTCACGACATATATGTATACGGGGAAAGAGCTGGGGCCGGTCCGCATGTGGGAGAGATAGAAAGAGGAGAGTGGTGCACAAGGAGACAAAGTGTGCTTGTTTGCAGTGGGGGTGGTGTGTGAGGTGAGTGCGCGAGAACCACATAACTAGGGAGATAGACGTTTGGGGGTGACGTTTTGTGTGTATGGGAAATATACACTCTACATAGTGCGTGTGCTTGGGTAAGAGAGATAGCGGGAGACCTAGAGAGTGAGGGAAGAGATGTGTGCATGCCCGAGAGACAAAGTTATAGAGACCTATGTTGGGGTCCAGACTTTATAAGAGAGAGGGGTGTTAATGTGCTCGTGTGTTGGTGTTTGGGGGAGAGAACGACTTCTCTCTCTCTCTGTGTGTGTGTGTGGTGGGGGGGTTTACTTTAGATAAAGAGTGAGGTGTCTATATTTGAGGGACTTTAGCGTAATTGAGATATTGTGCACTCATGGTTGGTCAATTTGTTTCACAGTTTGTACTATGAGATAACGATACTTTTGAACATGCGTGATATACCTTGATGTACCAGAATTACAAACCTAAGATTGGAATTTTGGAATTCGACTCCATCATTAGCTTTTGTAATTCATTTAAACGGAGGTACATTTTTAAGCCAGGATTTCGTGATTTCAAATTCATATATCAAACCTAGAGATATACACATACGGGCATGTTCAAACTTTATAATCATCCACTTTATTCATACACATACACATTTTTGCTTTTGTCATCATATTTAGGATAAACACATTTGGAATTTCATTTGAATTGGACCGTATGATGGTATTTGCTTGTAGTAGCTCAATGATCCATATTTGGATTGAATGGACAATCTAAGTTTCGAGTTGGAGACATTGATTTTCAAAACTTGCACTTTTTTTTGCGTGCAAGACAAACAAATTGTCGGCCATGATATCATAGTCAGCCATACGAGAGCAGAATACTTATAATTTTAGGCGCCAAAAGCTTTCAAACTTCCCGCTCACATCGAAATATCACGCGCCCGAAAGTTTAGCCCTGCGATATTCCTGTTTTACCCCTGCCACATGAATGGAAAAAGGCTGCTTTGGTAACTCCATTGTTTCCCCCTCTTTGCCCCCAACATTCTTCCCCAGAGCCCCTCCCCTTCCCCTCCCCGACCCCCCAACCATGGCAAGCCGCCGAATCTAGTCCTCCGCCGCAGCGGTGGACCTCACACCCCGCCGGATCTACCTTCCGCACCTTGGAACCCCCAACTGCCAACTCACCACTTCACCGGAGCCGCTTCAGCGACTGGCTTGTCCATCGCTCCAGATCTCCTTGACCGCCATCATGGTCCACCGCACCGGATCTACTTAACCGGCGCCCTCGTCCACCACATCATAGGCCCTTCACTGACTCCCTCGTCTGCCCCTTCGCTGGCCCTTCATACAAGCCCTCGTCCGCCGCAACAGATCCGCCTCACCAAAAGCACTGTACAACGCGCCCGCCGAAGCCTTCGTCCACTACACCGGACCCGCTCCACAGACGCCATATTCAACTCGACCGGCCCTGCTTTACCGACGCCGCAGCCTCATCAGGTTATTTCAATTTGTACTCCTTTCGATTTTTCTCTTTATCATGCAACTGTTCACTTACCATAGATGAGCTTTCTTGTATGTCGACAAGTGCCGCAACCGTAGCACCGGAGCCGCTTCAGCAACGGCGACAGACGGCCCAAACTCAACCGCAACACAAGCACCATCGATGATCCTTAGCTATCAAATATGACAACGATACCCATACGCCGCCGAGAATCAGGTACTATTATCCAACGGCCGGCGCCTACGTTCACTATTCTAGCATAAGTAGCGCACCGTTGAATTTCTTCAGGGCATCATTCAGTTTTTCATGAGACGCGTTATTCTGCTTGCACCTGTACGGCCATACTTCTGGCAGTGAACATGTTACATGTGCTAAATTACATACTAGTGCACTTATAGTTAATATGCTTTAGTTTTGTTCTGATGCCACCTGTTGGTTCCATCAGACTGCTTAATGTTCTCTATGCTTAATTACACATCAGCAAACTAGCATGTGGTTCCACTGCTTTTTGTTCGTTTTACCCTACATTTTCTGATGCTAGCTATTACATCACTGCTCTGAGCCTCTGTTCATTACTTGTTTGTGTGTTCTTGATCTTCCCAAGTTGCATGACTAATTTGATGCTTCTATTAATTATGGAACTGCCAACCCCATCAAGCAAAATATTTGTTCTTTTGGGGCTGGCACCTCGAACAAGCATAAAAATATAGGGAAGCAGATATACTCCCTCTGATTCTATTTACTCTGCGCATAACTCTTGACCCGCATACCAAGGAGGGCACTGGTTTAATTTTTCTGGACTAATTTGCCAATTAATTAGGGCAGAGGCGGATGGGGCGGGGCACAAAAGGAAACCAGCGCTAGGAATCGGCAACACACAGACTAATACGATAAAACTGAGAAAAAGTTATACGCAAAGTAAAAAGAATCAGAGGTAGTATTGTCGTGTATGCACACACCCTTCTTTCATTAGTTTAGATGAACCATTGATGATCAATTCGGACCAGTGCATGCGATTAAAATTAATTTTACCTAAATAGATGGTGCAAAATAAACTACAGCAACTAGATTTGCAACCACGGGATGCTAACGATATCTTCAATGAACATTGCAATAGCAGCTAGGCTTCACAGCAACATATCGTAAGCCAGTGTGTTTTAGTACATGTGAAATGTAATGCGAGTGGGCTGCTTTCTTGGTTTGTGCCCTCAACGTGTAATCCTACCGAATTACAAATAGTTTAGTTGTCTGCTTTGCTGTATTGCTTGATTCGAATGCTTATTTGTTGTTACACTATACCTGAGTTGGCCAATATGTCAGCAGTGCCTGTTGTACTATCGTAAAGAAATGCATGCCTATTTCATTTGAGTCCTTAACTTTTCCTCTCAACTTCATCACAAGACTGACTTCGTCGTTTATATGAGGCCACACTATTAAGTGCTTTCTCAGATTATTTCAACTGCTTAGATGCCTTGGCAACTTAAATATAGCGGCTGTACACTCCCTTTCAACTAGGGATGTCAACTGGGTCCGGTTTAATCCCGATTAAAGTCCACTAGTGGTATGATAGTTCAAAAGAGTTTTTGTTTTCTTGAACTAGGGAGGTAGAAAAAACTAACTAGATGGGACTAGCGGATTTCTTTTATTTGCCACTTACATCCCTAGTTTCATCTTACCATTTTAATTTCTTTTTGGCTGATGCTGCTTCGAACCATTTAAATATAGTTTTCCATGCTCGGCAATAATTCGTCCGTTGTTTACCATGTAAGCTTACTGCCTAGATCATACGATAACTATCTCGTACTGATGTCCAGCGGAAACCTTTCAGGATGCCGTTCACACTAGGAAACAATGTACAACCCCAGAATCTATTTATGGAAGCAGTGCACCATCCATGTTACCAGATGGTAGCAGTTCAGAGGAAACACCGCCGGAGAGCAGTCTGAGCACGGATATTATAGTGCTTGAGGCTCTACTAGAGGCAGAAAGAGATGGTGTGGCTGCCATGAATGAGGTAATCTTTATCTTGAGGCTGGAAATTATGGAATTAGCGGCACGCATTATGCAAGCAACCCAAGAATTAGAGGATGTAAGAATGTTGCATTTGAAGACAGAGGAGGTCCTGCTGTTTCTACTATATGAAGCCCAAGATAATCCCGTTTCTTCTTTAGATACCAGTTGAAATTTTCATTAGATTATTGTACTTGCATGTTGTGTCATGTCTCTGAATGGATTATGTTGCAAGACCCCCTATGTTGTCCATGTGTTGTAATGATCCGAATTTTTTAGGCGAGGTAATCCTCAGTACTTGTATGATTGACATAAGGTGAACTGTTTTTCGTGTGAGCATATTGTATTGGATGAAATAACTGTTTGACTCAGAGTGTATCCAACCTACTGAATTCGAAGATCACGGCATTTCTAAATCATAATCATATGTAAAGGTGGAATAAATCTTTGTTGTGGTTTTGAAGAAATAAATAACAAAATGTATAATTATCTATGGATATTCGTAATCGAATACAAATTGGATTTGAATTTAGTTTGCCAGGTCCTAGGGCAAACGTGAATGCTAATTCTCCCAAGTTTTGAACGAAGCGGCTAAACACCCACTATAATTCGTGGGCTGCCCGAAGCAAGTGCTTGCGAGATGGAAATTACCGTCTACCCCTGACACTTGACATTCTTATCGACAGGATTTACATTGCTGCCGGTAGGGGTAGACTAGTAACTTCAATCAGACGTGATACGACGGCCTCTGAGCCCATTCAGACACGATGGGCGCAAACGTGGGCGGCAAAACACATTTGATTCAAGCTCGTCCGAAAGACATGTGGCTCTTCCTCCATTTCCCCATTCATACACGATGGGTGGCAAAACAAACTCTCCTCGTCCGAAATCGATGTAGGCTTATAATTTAAATAGGGGCAGATGTGTAACTTCCATCAGACGTGACACAACCGCCCTACCTGTCAGCCCCGTTCATACACCGTGGGCGCCAACCGTGGGCGGCAAAACACCCTCTCCTCGCCCGAAATAGTTACCGGCAAATATTTGGGAGATACGAGATTACCGTCCTATCCCCAACCGACGCGATGTCCGAAATTTTAAACAGGGGATAAGTTCGTAAATTTCCCCCATTTTAGAGAAGCGCGTCCCAAAGTTTGAGATCCCCCCTCCCCTCCATTTCCCCATTCATACACCGTCGGCGGCACGACAACCTCCGCACTGCGGCCAGTCTCCTCCGTCTGCCACCCCATCCTCCACCTTGCCGGAGCCGCTACCCCTACCTCGTCGTCCACTTCAAGAGATGGACGTCTCTCATCCACGGCGCTGGACCAGGATCCTTTCATCGCCTCCTCTCGCTTCATCGGCGCCGTCGTCCACCTTGCCGTTGCCGCTCCTACGACCGTCTCGTCCACGGCAACATGATATATCCCCCGACCCGGCCGTCTGCCGTCTAAAGTCTTCTTCCCTGCCGCCGACAGCCATCACAGCCGCAGCACCCTCAACGTATCAGCATAGGCCTACACGGCGTCGCAAGAGAGCTGGTACTCTTCCATATGTGCTTAAGTTATTGATCTCACCCGGAAAATAGATCGTAATTTGTTTACTGTACTTTTCTTCTCCGTACCAAATCGTAGTGGCTAGTTGAAAGCAAACATTGGTTGCGAAGTAGCTTTGTCCGGTTTGCACCTTCAGATCCGCCATGGCACGGGCCCTATACTTGCAAAGCTTATGGTTTCCCCCCCCCCTTCATATTCACTACCATCATCGTAGGTGCTTCGTATCGTGCTAGCACTGCTCCTCAAGACCTCAATCCAAAGCTTACGTGTTGAAATACGAATCTGATATGATGCTAATATCACTAAAACAGAGAACGTTTAATTGGTCACCTAATGTTCCTATATTCGTTTCGAAAAGCATGTGCGCCACCCACTGGTCTAGCTAGTTCCACTTTCCTGATTTTTCTCTTGATGCTTAGGGTTTTCCCCTTTTATATACTCTACTATGATCTGCGTAGGTGCTTTCTGTCGTACTAGCATTACTCCACCCTTGAAGCTAAATAACACAACACTCAAAATTTGAAAGCTTAGTTGTTCAAATATGATTGTGATATGATACTGATATTAGTTAACCGACACATTTAATTGGTTAGTTAAAGGTCCCACTTGAGTTTCCAAATGCATGTCGCGACATATAGAGAGACAGCATAATTGCATTTCTTTGTCACTTGTTGACCGTACTTTCTTGTCCATACCAAATCTTAGTTGTTATTTCAAAGCAAACATCGGTTTCTAACTACCCTTTGCGCGGTTTGCAGCTTCAGATCTGCCATCCCACTGCCACGGTCAAAACTATACTGATCATGCTTATGTTTTCCCCATTTTATGATGACCACAATCAGCCTACGTGCTTCGTGTCGTAATAGCACTGCTCCACCCATCGAGCTAAACAAGCTTAGTTGTACAAATTCATATCTGATATTAGTAAAACTGAGAGATGTTTAATTGGTTAGCTAAATGTTCCTACTTTAGTTTCGAAATGCATGTGAGCCACATATGGAGAGACCAGAAAGAATAGTATTTCTCTGTGCGCTCTGGTTCATCATGGGTGGCCAACCGACATTGCATTAAAAGACTTGTAATATCTTCAATCTGGTTGCTCTTCTGCTCTTCTTTAAGATGATACTCTTCTCTTGCGGTCGACTGGTCAGGTCGAGTTGTTCTCCCTTAGTATATTTTGAATCTGTCAGGTCAGGTCGACTTGTTCTTCTTTACTATATGTTGAAGCTATCATCTACGAAGTGTCATCACTTCTGGAGCTCTCATATTTTGAGTAGTAGGCCACATTATATTAATGCACACAACAAATTACAGCATGCATGACATCTTTTAAAAGAATTGCAGAGATAGCACAAAGGGTTTTACAGGGAGGCAGTATTGGATTAGAATCACTTCTGCATTACAAAGAAAATCTCACTTGTTTTTATGTTTTCATGCATGTCAGATATTGAACATTATTAAAATGAATATGAGAATGGGCGCAGGAGAGGAATATTGCAGAACGATCCACTGGCTATCAAACTTGGCATGGTGGAGGATGGCCTATCTTATTCACCCATCAAGGTGCTTGCTCTAACTTTGCAAAGTTTTATTGGTCGCACATATTTTGCATCTGACCTCTTGCATTACTTCTACTTTGTTACACCATCTCCTTAGTTTAAGCATCATATATGAGTATATGCCATACCTATCCATTTTCTGTACCTATTCCATGTGTCGTCGCACTATGTTTTTCCAGTCAGATGTTGTTCTTTCGTAATAGGTGTCCAAAAGGAAGAGGGTGAGTATATGTCGTCAAGGAGTACAAACTAGGTATTTGGAAAAGGTAGTGATACCTGTTAAATCAGATAGATCAGTAGCCATGGAAAACACAAGCCCAACTGTACCACACTTTACCCCTACTCCAGTGGCCAAACCCCTATTAGAACTGCTGGGAGCCTAGCGTCAGGTATTGTCTATGATATCAATTCAAAATTTGAACTCCTAAATTTCTTCTTGTGCCTTACCTTCTCTCTTGTATGAAAACTAATTTCAGATGAATCTCCTTGCTCAAAGGATCATACGATCTCAAAACAATAATGGGCTCTACATTGCTCTTGTCAGTACCTCTCTCCCTTTTGCCTTGTGACGCTCTACTTAATTAATTGCTATTTGATTATGTATCATCAGTCTACACCTGAGCTTCATTATCCTCTGTTTCTTCCAATATTATTTGATCTATATTTACTCTTTGCAAAATGTAGAATAATGCCAACGCTTATAAAGAATTTTCTTTGGGGAATTTATTGAATTATCCTTCCATCAACATGGAGGAGGGCTTTGTCCAGCCCGTGTTAACATGTAATGTAAGTTCATACTTCTCAAGCCTTCAAACTTTGTTCTAGTATAGATTAGGCTAGGCATCATTTCCTCCACTACTGTTTGCTTTGCTGTTTACATCTGATTGGATGTTTGCGACAACTACCAGTTTCAAATTGTAGTTGTAAAAACATGTTCCTTATGCAGAACAGATCCATTTATTTGCTTATATAATTGTGAAACCTGTTACGTGTCTCCTTGTTTCTTTTTCAGACTCGTATCTCTTACGCCATGCAAAACTTTAGGGAAGATAGTGAGCCAAACCATTTTGAGGACAGCGAGATGACCCCAAGGTCCTGTCTTGATGAAGACAGTGAGTTGAAGCTACTCACCAGCTGGTGTGAGACAACCTCTATGCAGTCGCTGCCTCAATCAGTTCGACTTCTTTAGTCTCAACTTAAAGCGGAAAGGCTTGCTTCAGCTCAGCTCCGACTTGAAGTCAAAGATGCAATGAAGATGTCAGAGGACTGCCGTGTGCACCATCATGCCTTAAATCTAGTGTTGATGCATCTATCGTTGACACAACTGAGGTCTACTCAGCTTCTTCAGTTGTTTGGGGGGGCCCGACCTGGCCAGGCCTAGTGCCTTCTAAAGTGCTCTCAGTTTTGTATATTCTTTTGTCGGTGCATTTATTTGCACTGGTGGCGAACTTTGATGCCCAGTGGATGTAATATGTGTGATAGCCTGATAGCCTAGCGTAAGTTGCTTGCTTATTTATTTCCTTGTTGTCTTGTTTATTTGTTTGCTTCTAGTCATTGCAGTTCTTTTTCTGCGGTTTGCTAGTGGCTGCATTAACCTATTTTTTAAAACTAGGCCACAATAACCATGGGCTAATATTTACTATAGTGACACTGGGCCTCCTATGGGCCGTAGAAACAGTGGGCCTTCTACGGGCCGTAGAAACAATGGGCCTTCTACAGGCCGTAGAAACAATGGGCCTTCTACGGGTCGTATCATCAATGGGCCTTATACGGGTAGTATGATTGATGGCCAAACATGGTCCAATAACAGGCCGCATTATGGCCGTAAACGGGCTAGAGTTGGAATCGTCCGTTCATGGGCCGACCATAACGGGCCATCATTAATAGGCCGTATTTGATGACGCTATGAAAATGGCCCAACGTATTAACGGACCACAAACGGGCCGACTGTAACCACGGGCTGAATTTGGCCCACAAGCAGAAAATGACAGTAACGGGCCGTAAGTAAACGAATGCTGGAAATGAGCCCAAGAATAAATGGGCTCTGAGAAGGCTGAAAGATAACATGGGCTAGAAACGGCCCAACGGAATAACAGGCCGTTAATGGGTATAAAGTGATACACTTTTCATCACGGGCCAGTTTCACCACGGGCCATTAATGGGTGTAAAGTGATACATTGTTCATTACGGGCCAGTTTCACCACGGGCCGTTAGTAGGCCAAGAGTTACATAGGGCCTCATATGGGCCGAAAGACGTCATGGGCCATACATGGGCCAGAAGTGAAAATGGGCTGGAATCATATTGGATGGCCCAGATGATGCTACTGGGCCTAATTCGGATAGGGCGTAACGGGCCTTGGGTTAGCGGGCTGTAAATGGGCTATATTCGAATAGGCCGTTAACAGGCTTTCCATGGGCCGGCCCGCCAGCTTTTGACCAAGTCAAACGGGCCGGCCTTTACACAGGAATGGGCCTCATTGGGCCGTGCCATGTGTCGACGTATCATAGGCGCCTATCTGACCCACTTACGAGCTAACACGTGTTTCGTCCGCCCAATAAGAATTTTACATGTGGAAATTTCCCATTGGTCGGGGCTGTTAATGGGTTATCGGATCCAAAACCCGACCCGATAGCTTAACAACGTTCTGTTACGGTGGATGCCACGTGTCGGTCACCCTTGACGAAAGCACTTCTGTGATGCGCGATTTATCGTCATGGAAGTGGACACTTCCGTGATGATAATTTTCGTAATGTCATGGAACACTTCTACGACAGCACAGGTATGACTATCTTGATTCTATCATAAATTTGTCATGGATGTACATGCATGACAAAAAAAGTGACCTACTGTGACAAACACGTATCATCATGGAAGTGTATTTTTTTTGTAGTGATGAATATGACCGGAGGCGTAAACTGTGGAGGGGGGCACCACACACGGCTAACAATGTTTGTTGTGTGTTCTAGCGATGCCCCCCGACATATATATAGGTTGGAGGGGAGGAGAGGTAGCCAAGGGGGCGCCCCAAGTTGGAGGAATCCTACTTGGGGTCCTCCCAATTCGGCCTCCCCCCTTTCCTATTCCTATTTGGAGTAGGAAGGGAAGAGGGGGAAGGGGGAATCCTATTCCTTTTTTCCTTTCCTTATTCCCCTTTACTTCTCCAATTTGGCCAGCCCATATGGGGGGGCGCACCAGCATCTTTGTGGCTGGTGTGTTTCCCCTCTAGTCCCATTAGGCCAATATAGCTTGCCGGGGGTTGCTCGGAACCCCTTCCGGTGACCCGATACGTACCCAGTAACCCCAGAACACTTCCGGTGTCTGAATACTATCGTCCTATATATGAATCTTTACATCTCGACTATTTCGAGACTCCTCGTCATGTCTGTGATCTCATCCGGCACTCCGAATAATATTCGGTCACCAAATCACATAACTCATCTAATACAAATCGTCATCGAACTTTAAGCGTGCGGACCCTACGGGTTCGAGAACTATGTAGACATGACCGAGACACCTCTCCGGTCAATAACCAATAGTGGAACCTAGATGCTCAGATTGGCTCCCACATATTCTACGAAGATCTTTATCGGTCAAACCGTTATGACAACATACGTTATTCCCTTTGTCCATCAGTATGTTACTTGCCCGAGATTCGATCGTCCGTATCTTCATACCTAGTTCAATCTCGTTACCGGCAAGTCTCTTTACTCGTTTCGTAATACATCACCTCGTTACTAACTCCTTAGTCATTTGGTTGCAAGCTTATGATGTGTATTATGAAGAGGGCCCAGAGATACCTCTCCGATACTCAGAGTGACAAATCCTAATCTCGATTCACGCCAACCCAACAAAACACCTTCGGAGATACCTATAGAGCATCTTTATAATCACCCAGTTGCGTTGTGACGTTTGATAGCACACAAGGTATTCCTCCTGTATTCGGGAGTTGCATGATCTCATAGTCGAAGGAATATGTATTTGACATGAAGAAGGCAATAGCAATAAAATTGAACGATCATAATGCTAAGCTAACGAATGGGTCTTGTCCATCACATCATTCACCTAAAGATGTGATCCCGTTCATCAAATGACAACACATGTCTATGGTTAGGAAACTTAACCATCTTTGATTAACGAGCTAGTCTAGTAGAGGCTTACTAGGGACACGGTGTTTTGTCTATGTATCCGCACATCTATCCAGTTTCCGGTTAATACAATTCTAGCGTGAATAATAAACTTTTATCATGATATAAGGAAATATAAAATAAAAACTTTATTATTGCCTCTAGGGCATATTTCCTTCAATGTTCTCATTAGGTGAATTGAAGAGGGACACCCGTGGAGTTGTTGCAATGGCAATGGAGGCCATGGCAAATGTCTCACCATCTTCATTATCATCATCCTCATTGTACTCTTCTTGTGCCACCAACCCCTTGGGAGGAGTCTTCTTGGTGAAGTTGTTCTTGTTGGGGAAAGACTTGGTCTTGTCTTTTCGGATAAGCTTTCCACCATTGTCTTCTCTCTTCTTGTAAGGGCAATCCACAACAAAGTGACTCACATTGCCACAATTATAGCACGTCCTCACACGTTGCTTGCCCTTGGCGCCACTTGAGTTATTCTTGTTGAAGTTGGGCCTTGTGTTCTTCTTGTTGCCCCAAAATTGCCGTGAAGCAAGAGCCATGTGCTCATGATAGGTATATTTGGTGTCTTCGGGGAAACTCTCCTCGTCTTCCTCTTCATCCTCTTCTTCTGCACCAGTCTTAGCCTTCAAAGCAAGGTTGGACTTCTTTAATCGTTGAGCATGCAAGACCGCATTGTCGACGGTCTTGCCCAAGATCATCATTGCAACAAACTCATCCAACACTTCACTTGAGGACAAGGCGTGGAAGTCCGGCCTTTGACGGATTACGGAGGACATGGCCTTATGGTAAGGCATCATGGCCTTGAGAAACTTGCGCTTGATCCAATTGTCATCCGTATCCTTGCTCCCATGATCTTAGAGTGAGATCGCAAGAGTAGTTAATCTTTGATAAATCTCTCAAGGTTCTTCATCTTCAATCATGGAAAACTCATCGGCTTCATCTTGCACCACTTCAAAGTTTGAGCGTTGAATGCTTGTGCATCCCTTGTACAAGGATACAACATGCTCCCATGCTTCCTTGGCCACAGTGAAAGGTCGGAGATGCGCAATATCTTCGGGAGGAATAGCTTCTTGGAGAATGAAGAGAGCGGACTCGTTGAATTGCTGATCCGCGGCTTCTATAGGAGTGAAGTTTCTTGGATCATGCGGGTAGAGACCTTGCTCAATAATTCTCCAAAGATTACTAGAACTATGATTTAAATGACGTTTAAAGCGATACACCCAAGCAGAAAAATCCTCATTTTTCACAAGCTTAGGAGGAGGACCAACATGATTCATATGCGTGGAGGGAACTGGTCCTCCATAGGTAAGGGGAGGATCAACATGGGTAAAGATGCCACTCCCAGTCTTACCACTAGGCAAAGGAACTGGGCCACTACTAGCTTCCCCCTTATTGGAGTTAGAATCTGCCGTCTTGTTAGTGGGATCAACCACTTCCAACAGTGCGGTGGATAATTTAAGGCCTTCAAGAAACTCCTTAAACATGCCTTTAACCTCGGTCATCATGGAGGTTTTCAATGTGTCCAAAACCGCATTGAACTCCTCAGGAGAGACCGAGGATCCCCATTCGGCCATAGACAAGGATGGATTCACACTAGAGTGCTCCTCCCCTCGTGTGCGGTGTCAACCATACTCTTCGGATGGTAAAGTCCTTAATAAAGAGACAAGGCTCCGATACCAATTGAAAGGATCGATATGGTTGATCAGAGGGGGTGAATAGGCAACTTACAATTTTTAGCTTTTCTTGACCAAATTAAACTTAGCATCAAAATAGGTTGTCTAGATGTGCAACTAGGTGAGCAACCAATATGATGCAACAACAACAAGCACACAAGCAAGCAAGGGATACAACACAATAAAAGCTTGCACAAGTAAAGGCAAGAGATAACCAAGAGTGGAGCCGGTGGAGACGAGGATGTGTTACCGGAGTTCGTTCCCTTTGAGAGGATGTACGTCTCCGTTAGAGCGGTGTGGAGGCACAATGCTCCCCAAGAAGCCACTAGGGCCACCGTATTCTCCTCACTCCCTCACACAATGCGAGATGTCGTGATTCCACTATTGGTTCCCTTGAAGGCGGCGACCGAACCTTTACAAACAAGGTTGGGGCTATCTCCACAACTTAATTGGAGGCTCCCAACGACACCACGAAGCTTCACCACAAAGGAATATGGCTCCGAGGTGACCTCAACCGTCTAGGGTGCTCAAACACCCAAGAGTAACAAGATCTGTAAGGGATTAGTGGGGGAATCAAATTTCTCTTGGTGGAAGTGTAGATCGGGACCTTCTCAACCAATCCCTAGAAAATCAACAAGTTTGATTGGCTAGGGAGAGAGATTGGGCGAAAATGGAGGTTTGAGCAACAATGGAGCTTGGGGAGGGGAGAGGTGGTCTTCTTGGGGAAGAAGACCCCCATTATATAGTGGGGGAAAAGGTCCAACCGTTATCCCCTCTCTTAGTCCGCGCGACGCGGTACTACTGCACAGGGCCGCAGTACTACCGCATAGGGTTGCGGTACTACCGCTATAGTGTGCGGTACTACCACTTGTGCGATAGTGACCAGATGAGGGCCTGTTGCATAGGGCAATGAGCGGTAGAACCGCCGGAGCAGTACTATCGCACGCCCCTATGGTACTACCATCGTCGGTGTCAAAACCGGCGGATCTCGGGTAGGGGGTCCCGAACTGTGCGTCTAGGATCTGGTAACAGGAGACGGGGGACACGATGTTTACCCAGGTTCAGGCCCTCTCTATGGAGGTAAAACCCTACGCCCTTCTTGATTGATATTGATGAATATGAGTATTACAAGAGTTGATCTACCACAAGATCGTAATGGCTAAACCCTAGAAGTCTAGCCTATGTGGGTATGGTAATGTGTATATGTGTTGTCCTTTCCGGACTACCCCCTTCGGTTTATATAGACACCGAGGGGATCTAGGGTTTACATGGAGTCGGTTATATAAGAAGGAATCTTTGATCGATAAGCTTGCCTTCCACGCTAAGTAGAGTCCAATCCGGACACGGTGCAGTCTTCGGCCTTCATGTCTTCACAGCCCATCAGTCCAGCCCATGGATAACAGGCCGGACGCCCGAGGACCCCTTAGTACAGGACTCCCTCAGTAGCCCCTGAACCTGGCTTCAATGACGAGGAGTCCGACGCGCAGATTTGTCTTCGGCATTGCAAGGCGGGTCCGCTCCTTCCGAACTCCAGAATAGTCTTCGGACGAAGTAAGTATATCCGGACCTGTGTATATAATGGCAGAGGACATAATACCCCACGAGCCCAACTTGTTGATAACTGTTCATGACATCATATCATGCCTGCCCGGTTGCTATTTCCAATCGTCGGCTAGCGAGCCGCCCCATGTCTCGGGGTGCAGTTTTACTGGCACGTCTCATCAAGGCAGAGATCGTGTCCCTTGATTTATGGGGTTTTCATTAATGCAGGCATAGGTAATCCAACCGTCCCCTGGGTACAACTCCTTGGCGATAGGTAAGTTTAGAGACCCAGGGGAAACACCCGGTATTCGGGGCCTTTATATAGAGATCCTAGTCTCGTCTTCTTCCCTTGCGCTCGCTCCTTCCTCAACCCCGGCCACCCCAAGTTCCAACCCTCGGGTTCCAATGACCACCAGCCTTAGTCATGTATGGATCCAGCTGTCAGGGCCGGTGGGTGGCTTCTTCTGTCACGGAGGAGGATATTGCGAAGCTCCGCATAGCGAGGTATCTGACCCCAGAAATCTTTCATCGGCTTCCGGCACAAGGGCAACTCATACCAACCCCCAGATCTGGCGAGACGGTAGTATTTGTATCCCACTTCCTTCGCGGGATAGGGTTCGCGCTTAACCCCTTTATTCAGGGGCTCGTGTTCTAATATGGGCTAGATTTTCACAATCTGGCCCCGGACTCTATTCTCCTCATCTCGACATTTATCGTCATGTGTGAGGCCTTACTCCGGACTCCTCCGCACTTCGGTTTGTGGCTCAAGACCTTTGATGTCAGGCCATAGGTGGCAGAGAAGGAGCAGACAGAGTGCGGCAGCGTCACAATAGGCAAGCTGGCTGGCGCAGTTTGGCCCAAAGGATCTTTCGCCGAATCTTCTAACTTATGGCAGCAGGGGTGGTTTTATATCAACGAGCCGCGGGGCCTCAAGTGGGCGGCCACACCTGCATTCCGACCCGACCTTCCAACTCAGATCACTTCATGGGTCAATAAGGGATTTGACTGGGGATCCGTCGATGAAGTGCAAACTCTGCAAAGTCGCATCCGAAGCCTTACCGAGAAGGGCATCGATCTTGTGAACGTTGTCCAAGTAATGTTGGTCCGCCGGATCCTGCCATGTCAGCGGCGGCCTCTACATATGTGGGAGTTTAACCCAGAAGGGCGGGGGGACCCTACAGCACTTCTTCGGCACTACGCACGAAGGAATGTGGAAATTGTATTTTGGGGAACGAGGGCAATGGCCGGACACTACCAAAGATGTTGGCCTTGACTGCAATCGTCCAGCTACTTCAGTAAGTACTCGAGCACCTTTCATTCAAGCATATTTTAACGAGATATTGAACAGCCCGTCCCTGTTCAGGACTGGATAAAGAAAGCGGTGCTAATCTGGTGTCCGACGCCTCTTCCCGAAGACCCTGCGACTGCCCTGCTGACGAGACTGCTGATTCCGGCACCGTACAAAGTGGCTGCGTTCGGGGAAACTGAAATCCTTTTGCCCAAGGGCAAGGGTGTAGAGGGAGTCCTCCATGGCAAGAAAAGGGCTGCTTCCGAAGATCAGGAGGGGAAGCCTTCCAAGAGAGGAAAAAAGCAATCGTCGAGCAGCTTGGGCCAGGTGAGTGAGGTTGCCATAGAGCTTGATGACGAGGACGAACCTCAAGGAAAACCATAAGTGAAGCTGGGGCACTTTGAGCGTACCTCATTCTTTTCCCACTAGTGAAGCGATCATATGTTCATCCACGCAGGTTAACGCCTGGTGTTTCTCAATCGTCCTCCCCCTCAGGAGATCTTCTTCCGGAGATGATGGAGAGTGACATGCCTCCTCCGGCCTCATCGCCCAACAGAGGAGGTGATACCGAGGTATCGTCCCGAAGGGCGCCCCATGGCGGTGCCTCCGTCACTCGAGGTTCCGGGATCGAGACTGGCATCCCCGAACCGTCCGGTTTATAGCCGGAGACAGTTCTGAAGGCAAGCAAGCGGGTTCCTTCACTGGAATGTCATACTCCGGCGGTGGTTTCCAAAGACCCAGAAGCGCCAGAAATGCTGACGGACATGCTACGACGAGCGTCCATTTCAAAAGAGCACCGTTCCTTGATGGTTACGGTGGTCGAATGGGTTCTATCTACGAAGAGTGGATTGAGCGAGGCCTTCATGAGCCTTCTAAGAGGTTTTGAGGTTTGTGATGTAGCTTTGTCAATTGAATTTCATTGATAGAATGCACCTGTTGTATATGCAGTAGCCCCTGAGACTCGGATTGTCTTCCGAAGGGAGCGATCGGAGGATCAAAAAGATATTCTCAGGTATTGACCTTGGTTTAATTTAAAATACAGGCTGCTTCCCCTCCTATGGCTGCCCGGAATACGGAAGTGGCCGAACTGCAGCGAAAGCAGGATATTGCGGAGGATGACGTTGCATTGATCAACAGGCGTCTTGACGACTCGCAAGGTATGTATTTTGAGCATTCTTTACACCAGTGTGCTTGACGTGGGAAAGAGCTTTATATGAAATGTGCATGAAATGCAGATGGTGCTGCCGCCGTGGAGGCTCTTCGGGCGGAGCTAATCCGGGCCAAGGAGTGGGCCTAGTTTAGTGATGCTGCTGCTGAAGGAGCATCGGTTGGACTGAAGGCAAAACAAGTTGCATGATGTCAGGGCGAGGAGAAGATATCCATGATGACACTCGCTTTGGAGAATGCTACTGGCCACTGCGAATTTCTTGAGAAGGAGAATAAAGCCTTAATGGCTGAGCTGGACAAGGCCCGATAGGAGACGAGAGAAGCGCAATCAGAATCTAGAGCACTTCGTGAGGAGGTTCGGCAGGCGAAAGAGATATTGGCTGGAAAGCCTTTTCTGCTGCAGACTAAGTTCGGTGACCCAGATTATGCCCAGCCGAACCAAGTGTGGAGTTCTTCGGACGAGTATTTGGACTTGCCGAAGAGTTCTTCCGATGCTGCACGGTATTACCAAGCGCAAGCTGGATATGCAACGGAGAAGCTTTTTTGGTCATAGTTTGGTGTGTCAAAGCGCCTGTTGCTGCTCAATGAACAGATGTCCCAATGGGCCGAACTTCATAGGGTATCTGGCGCTGCCATGAAGGATGTCATAGTCCGGCTATGGTCGACCGAGCCTGCGCCGAATAGCTATTTTGGTTTGGTGCAGAAGCTTGTCGATGCAGTGTCGCGCATCGATGCTCTAAAGCGATCGGCGTGCATTGAAGGTGCACAGATGGCCCTTGCCCGAGTCAAGACATTTTGGGGGAAGATGAAGGCCATCGATGTTGTGACGAAGGGTCCGCCCAAAGGCGAGGACCGTCCGCAACCAGAGCATTATTTTGAAGACGTCCTAGAGGCATCCCGCTTGATTGAGGGCCAATGCTCGAAGAACATCATGTTCGAGTGAGGTGTATGATGATTATAAAAGACAACTTTATAGTTAATCTATTTATGTTTTGCTCGAAGAGCTTGAATTCCTCCTGTGCGGTCATTTTAATATAATCTGAAAGTTTTCCAGTCGTCGGCTTTAGCCCCCTCGTAGGAAGTACGGGGGTGTTCGGAAAAGCATTTAATCACTCTTTATCCAACGTCTTCGTCCATGAAGGAGGTGATAATGTGGCGAACTAGGCAATCAGACTATAAGGCGTTAACACTTTCACTTAACCATAGGAGTTTTATGGTGGGGCTACGACATAGCCCCTGGTGTGTATGCGGCGTTTGGTACCTTACATATCTGATCTGAAAAAGATCCCTCGTATTACATGGAGAATCGCTAAAGATTGCAATAAGTCGTCAAGTGGTTGACCAGCTCTCGCCGCATCATGATGGTTAGTTTTCGGCTTTCTCTACTGAGGTGCTCATTCGGTCTAGGCCAGGGCACAATCGCAGTAGTTCTCCCTTTACTACCCTAGCCGATAGAGCAGAATGTAGTGTAGCAAACACAGGAGCCGGGCAACCCAACTATTGACCCAAGACAATGATTCAGAGCTGATGCATATAAGGCCAAACTTGCAACGCCGAAGTACGCTATAGAGCTGTTCGGACTTTTACTTGCAACTCATTCGTTCCCATGTCGAGCCCCTGGTAGGGTGTGCCGAGGTGCATCTGCAAAGCAGCCGTTGAGGCCGTACTTTATTGTTGAAAGGGTATGAGAGTTTGGCTCGGGTGAGGCTTACTGAGGACGGAGTGATGTGCCAATGATAAATTTATGTATATATATAAGAGAAACCATGGACCCGACTATTTGAGATGCTCGTGGTCGGGATCAGAGGAAAAGGGGCATAGTACAGGCTCGGAGTAAAGAGTGCGGTCTATAAAACGTAATTTTGGACCTCCTGTCGCACGTCTGCGTAGCCCATCCTCGGGGAGTGGGATCCTTAACAGAAGTAACCCCTTAGGTGAATGTATGGATCCAAACTCCGATAGAGTCCACTATAGATGCTTTCCAGTTGGTCACCTGTTCTTTAAACATGATACAAAAAAATAAGAAAAACATATAAAAAACGTTACGGGAATGCTTGTAGGGTTGTCCGTGTTGTGCTTCCGCCGATGCCCATGGTATCTTGAGTGCGTAGTGATGTGCGCGTGGTGCAAATTTTGCCAGTACAGTAGGTGGGTGGCGGAAGCCGAACTACTATTTGCGTTCCGGGAGTGGTCGAACGTCGGAGGGGAACTTTTTCTGGCCCCTGGTGTTCTGCTGGCGAGCTGATCCATCGTCTTTGTCACCCGGTGGCCTCCTCCCCTTGTGAGCAGCGTTAAGCTTGCCTGCCTACTTGAAGACCCAATAGTTATGGTTGGTATGATTAGCTGGCCTATCAGGGAGACCGTGAATCTGACAAGGTCGGTCCGATATCCTGTCAAGGGTGGATGGTCCATCCTGGTTTGCCTTTAGTGGCTTCTTCCGTTGACCGGGCTTCGGATTGTGAAATCCGGCATTCACCGCCATGTCGCGTATGTTGTTATGTTCGGTTCGTCGTGGCTTGCCATTGCCATCTCGGATTTCGGAAGTGCCTGGGCCGCTGGCGACGTTGCTTTTACGAGCAAGCCAGTTGTCTTCTCCCACGCAGAAGCGGTTCATTAGAGCGGTGAGGGCTGTCATGGATTTGGGTCCTTCCTGGCCGAGGTGACGCGCGAGCTATTCATCCCGGGCGCAATGTTTGAAGGCCGCGAGGGCTTTTGCATCCGGACAGTCGACAGTTTGGTTCTTTTTGACTAAGAACCTGGTCCAGAGCTCCCTAGCTGACTCGCAGGGCTCCTGGACAATGTGACTTAAGTCATCTGCGCATAATGGCCGGACATATGTTCCCTGGAAGTTGTCTCGAAAGGCATCTTCCAAATCTTCCTGGTTGCTAATAGAATTTTCTGGCAAACTGTTTAGCCAGTACCAAGCTGGCCCTTTAAGCTTGAGAGGTAGGTATTTAATGGCGTGGAGGTCGTCTCCGCGGGCCATGTGAATATGGAGGAGGTAATCCTCGATCCATACCGCGAGGTCTGTTGTCCCATCGTATGATTCGATGTTAATGGGTTTAAACCCGTTTGGAAATTCGTGTTCCATTACTTCATCCGTGAAGCAGAGGGAGTGTGCGGCTCCTCTATGTTGGGCCACACTATGAAGTACCTCCGGCGGGCTCTGTTTACAGTGCTCAGACCGGGCATGGTCAGCTCTGTAGTGTCCGGATAGGCGACCATCATCGTCGGTCGGGGTATATCTTCATGATCTGTACATCAATCTTGTGCGTCCTGCTCTACCCTCCATGCCGGATGGGTTGGTATGGTGCTCTACTTGGGTTGCTGCTTTGTCTGGACCGAATTGTGATCGCCCCACCGCATTATTCGATGGTGGTATGGGCTCCATCGCCCTGCCATCGTATTGAGGGAGCCACCTACTCTTGGGGTGGCTTTTGTCTGGGCTGCTAAGGCCATATTCTACGGTGGCCAAGACCTCGGTCCATCTATCATTGAGCAAGTCTTGGCTTGCTTGAAGCTGTCGCTGCTTCTTTCTTAAGCTCCTTGCTGTGGCTATAAGCCGGCGTTTAAAGCGCTCCTGCTTGAGAGGTTCCTTTGGCGTGGTAAAATCCTCGTTGTCGAGGATCTCCTCCTCCTCGAAGAGGGGGAGATAGTTGCTGTCCTCCGAGTCCTCGCATGTGGCCTGTTCGTCAGGGTTGTCTTGCCCGTCTTTCTGTTCCTCCTGCTCGGATTCTACTTCAACAGGGCCTTCGTTGTCCGAAGTATCATCTTCTATGGTGCTGGCAGTCTCTTCTCTTGGGCGATGAGGCCCAGGGCGCCGATGTTCGGGCTGTGTACCAGGCGTTTTATCCTTGACCGGATTCTCCTTCTCATCATCGAGAGCGCCATAAGGTGTGTCTATCATACACACGTCATACCAGGAAGTGCTTATCCCGTGTCTAGCGGGTAGTAAGCTCTGGCCTTGCCCCTCATCGTCGTCCATACCGTCGATGTCTTCGGCGCGAGGATCGGGTGTGTTGGTTACATCTTTAATAGTGGCTATGAAGTGGTTGGCGGGTGGGGAGCAAAATTCTCCGTTGTCCGCGGTAAGTTCGAGCCGAACATAGTTTGGAGACGGGTCGCCCGCCAGGGATAGGTTTTTTAGCGAATTTAGTATGTCGCCCATGGGCGAGTTTTGGAAGACATCTGCGGCGCTAAACTTGAAGATTGGTAACCGATCGAGTGCGGCATACACAGGCTCGTAGGATTCGGAGCTCGACATCGGAGGCGAGTCCGGGGTTCCGTTGATGCAGATACCGTACAAAGTGGAATCCGCGTGCGGCTCCAGCGCCACCGAATCGGTGGTCCCTGTGATGGCGTTGAGCTTCCCATCTTCGGACGACTTGAACTGCTCAGGATTTGTGGCCGGAGCTGCTATGGGAGCTATCTCCTGGATGCGGCCTGATGACAGGTTTAAGCCATGTTCATTGGGGCGATGGGGAGCGGTTGTCGCGGTCTCGAATTTGTCGAAGATCAAGTCTCCACGGATGTCTGCAACGTAATTCAAGCTCCTGAATCTGGCCTGATGGCTAGGGCCGTAGCTGTCGATCTGCTCTAGATGGCCAAGCGATTTGGCCCGCAGTACGAAGCCGCCGAATACAAAGATCTGTCCGGGGAGGAAGGTTTCTCCCTGGACAATGTCATTACTGACAATCGAAGGGGCCATCGAGCCATTTGCTGATGGCACAGTGGAACTCTCAATGAAAGCACCAATGCCGGTGTCAAAACCGGCGGATCTCAGGTAGGGGGTCCCGAACTGTGCGTCTAGGATCGATGGTAACAGGAGACGGGGGACACGATGTTTACCCAGGTTCGGTCCCTCTCTATGGAGGTAAAACCCTACATCTTACTTGATTGATATTGATCAATATGAGTATTACAAGAGTTGATCTACCACGAGATCGTAATGGCTAAACCCTAGAAGTCTAGCCTATGTGGGTATGGTAATGAGTATATGTGTTGTCCTTTTCGGACTACCCCCTTCGGTTTATATAGACACCGAGGGGATCTAGGGTTTACATGGAGTTGGTTACATAAGAAGGAATCTTCAATCGCTAAGCTTGCCTTCCACACTAAGTAGAGTCCAATCCGGACATGGTGCAGTCTTCGGCCTTCATGTCTTCACAGCCCATCAGTCCGGCCCATGGATAATAGGCCAGACGCCCGAGGACCCCTTAGTCTAGGACTCCCTCAACCATAAGGCAGGTATCAACTGGCACTGCACAGAAGAAATAAATTACTTTTGTTACAACTTCCGCTGAGGCTGGAACTGTGCAAAAGTCTGGCATGGTAGTACCGGACAGACGCTGCGGTACTACCGCGTAAGGGAGGATGTAAAAAATTACATCCGCTCCTACTTCTGCATGCATCAGCGTCAGGGCTGGAGGCATCGGTACTATGGCTCACAGGGAGCAGTACTACCGCTGGCCTGCGCTACTACAGCTCCCTTGAGCAGTACTACTGCACGCCATAGAGGCTTTAGCACTTGGCTGCCTTCATATCATAGAGACATGGATAAACGGACGGTGCTCCATCGAAGCAAAGGAAAGGTGGTGCAAAGGAATAGATGTGTATGTGTTGATTCCACCCTAACCTTTTTGAAGCGGGCCCCCTCTTAATAGTACGGCTTTCCTACGACTGAAATCCACCGAAAAGAAACGCAGAGAATAGCCGTCTTTGATAGGCTCCTAGGGGAACCGAATCGTCTTGTGCCTAGACAAGAAGATGTCTGAAATGCTTAATGCACACGATTAGTCCGCAAATGCATTGTCATCAATCACCAAAACCACTTAGGGAGAAATATGCCCTTACAACGGGGTAGAGGAAATTCTGCATCGCGGCTGGCGTAGCAAGCCAACATGCACTCTGATACGTCTCCAACGTATCTGTAATTTATGGAGTATTCATGCCATGTTTACAACAATTTTATATGGTTTTGGTATGATTTGCATGGAACTAACTTGGACTGACACTGTATTCAGCAGAACTACAATGGTTTTGTTTTTTTGTGCAGAAATAAAAGTTCTCCAAGTGCAACGAAACTTTTTGACGATTTTTTGGAACAAAAGAGGCACTAGAAGCTTCGTGGGAGGACCAGAAGGTAAAGGAGGTGAGCATAAGACACATGGCGCACCAGGAGGTCCAGCGCACCCAGGTGGGCTATGGCCACCTTGAGGCCCATCTTTGCGTGATTCCAACGCTGAAAAATCCTACAAATAGAGAAACCATCAGAAATAACCCTAGATCAGAAGTTCTGCCACCGCACGCGTCTGTAGCCATGAAAAACCAACCTAGACCCCGTTCTGCCACCCTACCGGAGGGGGGAATCATCACCGGTGGCCATCTTCATCAGTCTGGTGGCCACCATGATGAGGAGGGAGTAGTCCACCCTCGGGGCTGAGGGTTTGTACCAGTAGCTATGTGTTTAATCTCTCTCTCTCTCTCTCGTGTTCTTGAGATGGCGCGATCTTGATGTATCGCGTGCTTTGTTAATATAGTTGGATCATATGGTGTTTTCCCCTCTCAATCTTGTTGTGATGAATGAGTTTTTCCTCTGAGATTTCATGTTATCGGATTGAATACTTTTGTGGATTTGAGAACACTTGATGTATGTCTTGCTATGAATACCCGTGGTGACAATGGGGTGTCATATTGATCCACTTGATATGTGTTTTGACACTCAACTCGCGGATTCCCGAGGTGACATTGGGGTAATCTATGCATAGGGGTTGATGGACGTTCTCATCTTTGTTTCACTGGTAGTAATCTTGGGGCACTCCTTGATGTTCTTTGTGTTGGATTGTGTATTATGAATCTGAAATTATTTGATGCATATCGTATAATCAAGTCACGAATACTCGCGGTGACATTGGAGTTTCTAAGTGACACTAGAGTTGGTTGATGTGTATCATATGGTGTTATTTTAGTACTAACTCTTGGATAGATCGATCGGAAATAATAGCTTGGTGTTATTTTAGTACAAACTCTAGGATAGATTGATCGGAAAGAATAGCTTTGAGGTGGTTTCATACCCAACAAACAATTTCTTCTTATGTTCTCTGCTAGATAGGTAGTTTGGAGTGATTCTTCATCGCACGTTGAGGGATGGTTATATGATCCAATTATATTAGCACTGTGGAGATATTGCACTAGCGAAAGTACAGACCCTAGGCCTCATTTTCAAGCATTGCAATACCGTCTGTGCTCATTTTTGTTACTTGTTACCTTGATATTCTTTATTATTCCTATTGCAAAAATCAATATCTACTATCATTGCTACACTTGTATCACCATCTCTTCGCCTAACTAGTGCACCTATACAATTTACATTTGTATTTGGTGTGTCGGGGACACAAGAGACTTTTTATTATTTGGTAGCAGGTTGGTTTGAGAGAGGCCATCTTCAACCTACGCCTCCCACGGATTGATAAACCTTAGGTCACCCACTTGAGGGAAAATTGCTACTGTCCCACAAAACTCTGTGCTTGGAGGCCCAACACGAGTCTACAAGAATAAAGTTTGCGTAGTAGACATCAGACTCTGCCACGCGATGGCCTCTTCGCTTCAGGTTCTCCTCCCATGCAGAGGAAAGGTTGGCCACCATGTCCTCCATCACGATGGCCATGCTACCCGCTGACAAAAAGTCTAGATCGTCTCGAGGCCACAGGGGGACCTTGAGCTCCTCGCGGACCTTGAAAAACAAGCCGCGAGCGGCATCCCAGAGCATGTTCATCTGCTCGGTTGCAGCAAATGGCAACTCCTTCACCTGGGCCTCAGCAGTGGTAAGGTTTCCTTCTAGGGCAGAGACTGTGGTCGTCAATTCCTCGTCGACCTTCTCCAAATGCTCCTCGGTCACCCAAACCCGAGTACGCTCTTCTTCAACCCGCCGCAATGCGGCTGCCAGGTCCAACTATAGTGCAAGCACATGGGCTTGGGCATCCCGTCCCCCTGGAGCTCAGACCCAATCGCCTGACGCTCCTCCTCTAGTTGTTCGTTGATCATGTTGTGGTGCTCGGCACGCCATTTGATAAGGTCCCCCTCATCGGTCTCTAATTTGGATGCGTGGGAGCTCAAGGCGGCTCCCCAAGCACTGGTTTTGCTCCTCGCAATACGTGACGAGGGATAGGCAATCCCCAAGAGCCCCTACCTTCTCGAGCATGTCATCCTCCCCAATGTCCAACGAAATGTCCTAATCACGGACCTCATGCTCACGGGTGTCCAGTTCCATGGAATGGCGTGACAGAGCTACGTCTGCCTCCCTAAGTTTGGCATCAGAGCAATCCGTATCGGCTATGAGCCTCTGTCGGACCACCGCAGGGCATCCTTGCCCTCCTTAAGACCTCTCGCCACCTTTTCGTGAGCCTCCTCCTCAAGCTCACCTCGACGAGTGTCAAGCCACTCCCGTTCAGGTCACATCATGGCCAGCTCCTCCGTAGCTTTGGCGGCGGGTTGTTGGGCCGCCCTCTCCCAGTGGGACATTTTCTCTTCTCGGGCGAGGATATCGGACACGCGACAGGAGAGTAAAATGGCTGCCTCTTCTAGGGCCCAGCGGGCTGGCAAGAGCATGGTGGGAGGAGAAGCTACCATAGAGCCCCTCTGCAACTCAGAAGGAGGAGATGTGGGTGCAGAGCCCCGACTCCCAAGTGCGACCATGGTGGTGTCTCCTCTACCAATGGATGTCACAACGGAAGGATGGCCTGCTACTGGCAAAGTGGGGGAAGCCGGGGGAGCGATGGCCAGGTCCATCGCAACTCTGAAATCCCTGTTGGCCCCCTGATTCAAGTCGAAGGCCTGCTCCTCACTAGAGGAAGGAGAGGACACCTTCGTGCCCTCCAGGAGATAGCCCCATTCACCTTGAGAGGTGACCTCTGAATGTTCTTCAGGAATGGGGCCAGAGGTGGAAAGCACAACCATCGCATCCCCAGAGCAAGTTTCCTTGCCTTGCATGTGAGGCAGGGAAGCAGACGAAGGAGGCAACTCCGGGAGCACAGTCACGGACGTGCGGGGCCCCGACGATGATGAGGAGGCAGGCTCAAATCTCCTGATGAATTCTCGGGAGGTCAAAACAAAATTGCGACGTTTATGCGATAGGAAAAAGGGGGAGAGTTGGTCAGTTACCCGAGGAGGAGAAGTCAGGCGACCAGGCCCCAGTCGTGGGCTTAATAGGCGAGCCCGTGGGAGATGCCTCCCCACCTAGGAAAGGAGATGTGGAGAATCCCCGACCAAAGGTCGGGCAGGAGATGAGCCAGGCTTTTTGGGGACGAGTTCCCCTCCCTCCATGCGTGTAGGAGGAATGGCATAGGAAACTTCCTTCTCCAAACTAAGAGGAACATAAGTGACCCCATCAGAACATATGAAGGAAAGAAAGAACAACAAAGAAAGGCATCCATGCTTACGTATCGGTGGGCCCAAAAAATAATTTTCTCCTTGATGATGCCTCCGGGCTGGCGTTGTGACTCATCCTCGCTAGAGAAAATGTCCCAAGTGCTGCCCCTTCTGTCGGGGCCGGGGACGAGGTCTGGGGAGATCCAAACCCAGGAACCGCAGCCTCCCGAGCGATGCGCTCAGGAGAACTGAGGTACCTTGAGGGGCTGCTACGTCTTGAGCTTGCATTGGTTTTCCCCGAAGAGTAAGGGATGATGCACCAGAGTAGCGTAAGTATTTCCCTCAGTTTTTGAGAACCAAGGTATCAATCCAATAGGAGCCCACGCTCAAGTCCCACGTACCTGCACAAAGCGATAGCTACTCGCAACCAACGCGATTAGGGGTTGTCAAGCCCTTCACGGTCACTTACGAGAGTGAGATCTGATAGATATAATATTTTTGGTATAAAGATGCAAAGTAGAAAGTAAAAGCAAAGTAAAAAAGCAAAACAAGATAAAAGTGATGGAGATTGATATGATGAGAATAGACCCGGGGGCCATAGGTTTCACTAGTGGCTTCTCTCAAGAGCATAAGTATTCTATGGTGGGTGAACAAATTACTGTTGAGCAATTGACAGAATTGAGCATAGTTATGAGAATATCTAGGCATGATCATCTATATAGGCATCACATCCGTGAGAAGTAGATCGAAATGATTCTACATCTACTACTATTACTCCACTCATCGACCGCTATCCAGCATGCATCTAGAGTATTAAGTTAAAAACAGAGTAACGCCTTAAGCAAGATGACATGATGTAGAGAGATAAATTCATGCAATATGAAATAAACCTCATCTTGTTATCGTCGATGGCAACGATATAATACGTGCCTTGCTGCCCCTTCTGTCACTGGGTAAGGACACCGCAAGATCGAACCCAAAGCTAAGCACTTCTCCCATGGCAAGAACTACCAATCTAGTTGGCCAAACCAAACAGATAATTCGAAGAGACTTGCAAAGATAACCAATCATACATAAAAGAATTCAGAGAAGATTCAAATATTATTCATAGATAGACTTGATCATAAACCCACAATTCATCGGTCTCAACAAACACACCGCAAAAAGAAGATTACATCGAATAGATCTCCACAAGAGAGGGAGAGAACTTTGTATTGAGATTCAAAGAGAGAGAAGAAGCCATCTAGCTACTAACTATGGACCCGAAGGTCTGAGGTAAACTACTCACACTTCATCGGAGGGGCTAGGATGATGTAGAAGCCCTCCGTGATGACGGCCCTCTTCCGGCGGAGCTCCGAAGCAGGCCCCAAGATGGGATCTCGTGGATACAAAAAGTTGCGGCGGTGGAATTAGGTTTTTGGCTCCTCTTCTGATCGTTTGGGGGTACGTGTGTATATATAGGAGGAAGAAGTATGCCGGAGGAGCAACGAGGGGCCCACGAGGCAGGGGGCGCGCCCTAGGGGGGCGCGCTCCCCACCCTCGTGACCGCCTCTTTTGTTCCTTGGAGCAGGGTCCAAGTCTCCTGGATCACGTTCGGTGAGAAAATCACGTTCCCGAAGATTTTATTCCGTTTGATATTCTGTTTATCCGAAACACTGAAATAGGCAAAAAAAAACAGCAATTCTGGGCTGGGCCTCCGGTTAATAAGTTAGTCCCAAAAATAATATAAAAGTGGGAAACAAAGCCCAATATAGTCCAAAACAGTAGATAATATAGCATGGAGCAATCAAAAATTATAGATACGTTGGAGACGTATCACGCATCCCCAAGCTTAATTCCTGCTTGTCCTCGAGTAGGTAAATGATAAAAAGAGAATTTTTGATGCGGAGTGCTACTTGGCATAATTTCAATGTAAATCTTCTTAATTGTGGTATGAATATTCAGATTAGAAAGATTCAAGACAAAAGTTTATATTGACATAAAAAATAATAATACTTCAAGCATACTAACAAAGCAATTATGTCTTCTCAAAATAACATGGCCAAAGAAAGTTATCCCTACAAAATCATATAGTGTGGCTATGCTCCATATTCACCACACAAAGTATTTAAATCATGCACAGCCCCGATGACAAGCCAAGCAATTGTTTCATAGTCTAACTTTTTCAAAACTTTTTCAATCTTCACGCAATACATGAGCGTGAGCCATGGATATAGCACTATAGGTGGAATAGAATGGTGGTTGTGGAGAAGACAAAAAGGAGGGGAAGATAGTCTCACATCAACTAGGCGTATCAACGGGCTATGGAGATGCCCATAAATAGATATCAATGTGAGTGAGTAGGGATTGCCATGCAACGGATGCACTAGAGCTATAAATGTATGAAAGCTCAACAAAAGAAACTAGTGGGTGTGCATCCAACGTGCTTGCTCATGAAGACCTAGAGCAATTTGAGGAAGCCCATTATCGGAATATACAAGCCAAGTTCTATAATGTAAAATTCCCACTAGTATATGAAAGTGACAACATATGAGACTCTCTATATGAATAACATGGTGCTACTTTGAAGCACAATATATGAGACTCACTATATCATGGTGCTATTTTGAAGCACAAGTGTGGAAAAAAAGGATAGTAGCATTGCCCCTTTTATTTATTTTCTTTTGTTGGGCCTTCTTTTTTTCTTTGGCCTTTCTCTTTTTTTATTGGGACAATGCTCTATTGAATGATGATCATCACACTTTTATTTACAACTCAATGATTACAACTCGATTCTAAAACAAAGTATGACTCTATATGGATGCCTCCGGCGGTGTACCAGGATATGCAATGAATCAAGAGTGACAAGTATGAAGAAATTATGAACGGTGGCTTTGCCACAAATACTTATGTCAACTACATGATCATGCTAAGAAATATGACAATGATGAATGTGTCATGATGAACTAGATGGTGGAAAGTTGCATGGCAATATATCTTGGAATGGCTATGGAAATGCCATAATAGGTAGGTATGGTGGCTATTTTGAGGAAGGTATATGGTAGGTGTATTATACCGGCGAAAGGTGCGCGGTATTAGAGAGGCTAGCAAAGGTGGAAGGGTGAGAGTGCGTATGATCCATGGACTCAACATTAGTCATAAAGAACTCATATACTTATTGCAAAAATCTATAAGTTATCAAAGCAAAGTATTACACGCATGCTCCTAGGGGGATAGATTGGTAGGAAAAGACCATCGCTCATCCCCGACCGCCACTCATAAGGAAGACAATCAATAAACAAATCATGCTCCGACTTCGTTACATAACGGTTCACCATACGTGCATGCTACGGGAATCACAAACCTTAACACAAGTATTCTTTAAATTCACAACTACTCAACTATCATGACTTTAATATTATCACCTCCATATCTCAGAACAATTATCATGCTTCAATCTTTTCTTAGTATTCAGCACACTCAAAAGAAAGTTTCACAAATCTTGAATACCAAGCATATTATTATTAAGCAAATTACCATGCTATTAAGAGACTCTCAAAATAATTTAAGTGAAGCATGAGAGATCAATAGTTTCTTTAAAACAAATCGACCACCGTGCTCTAAAAGATCTAAGTGAGGCACATAGAGCAAAATTATAATGCTCAAAAGATATAAGTGAAGCACATAGAGCAAAATTACTTAGCTCAAAAGATATAAGTGAAACACATAGAGCAAAACTACTTAGCTCAAAAGATATAAGTGAAGCACATAGAGCAAAATTACTTATCTCAAAAGATATAAGTGAAGCACATAGAGTATTCTATCAAATTTTAATTCATGTATGGCTCTCTAAAAAGGTGTGTACAGCAAGGATGATTGTGGCATACTAAGACACAAAGACACAAATAATACAAGACGCTCCAAGCAAAACACATATCATGTCGGTGAATAAAAATATAGCTCCAAGTAAATTACCGATGGAAGTGGACGAAAGAGGGGATGCCTTCCAGGGCTTCCCCAAGCTTTGACTTTTTGGTGTCCTTGGATTATCTTGGGGGTGCCATGGGCATCCCCAAGCTTAGGCTCTTGCCACTCCTTGTTCCATGATCCATCAAAAGAATTCACCCAAAACTTGAAAACTTCACAACACAAAACTCAAAATAGAAAAATCGTGAGCTCCGTCAGCGAAAGAAAACGAAAGACCACTTCAAGGTACTGTAATGAACTTAATTCTTTACTTATATTGGTGTTAAACCTACTGTATTCCAACTTCTGGGCTGGACCTCCGGTTAATAGGTTAGTCCCAAAAATAATATAGAAGTGGAAAATAAAGCCCAATATAGTCCAAAACAGTAGATAATATAGCATGGAGCAATCAAAAATTATAGATACATTGGAGACGTATCAGGCATCCCCAAGCTTAATTCCTGCTCGTCCTCGAGTAGGTAAATGATAAAAAGAGAATTTTTGATGAGGAGTGCTACTTGGCATAATTTCAATGTAAATCTTCTTAATTGTGGTATGAATATTCAGATTAGAAAGATTCAAGACAAAAGTTTATATTGACATAAAAATAATAATACTTCAAGCATACTAACAAAGCAATTATGTCTTCTCAAAATAACATGGCCAAAGAAAGTTATCCCTACAAAATCATATAGTCTGGCTATGCTCCATCTTCAACACACAAAGTATTTAAATCATGCACAACCCCTACGACAAGCCAAGAAATTGTTTCATACTCTAACTTTTTCAAAACTTTCTAATCTGGAGGGGCCAAGAAGTCATAGTCTTCCACAAGGATCTTATTCACCACCTTGAGCATGACTACGTTGCTAAGGACTCTATTTGGGCCGACATGGGTCTGACCAATGTCATTCACATCCGTATACGTCCAGGCGGCCTGGTTCCGCTTCTTCAGAGGAGGCAAGTGGTGCCTGACAAAATCAGTGACCACCATGGCAGTCGTCAGCCCCCTGGAGCGCAGGAAGCGCACCCGCTCGCAAATGGGTCACATCTCTAGTCTTCATGGGAGGGGTTTTGCCAGTCGTCCCGAGGACCGCCTTCATAGTAGGGACCCAGGTAGATCTCACCATCTACCTGGATGTAACACCAGGACTTTTCCCAATTGTTCCATTTGGAACGAAACTAATACGACGGGTACTCTGCCTTGTGGTGATCCCACAAGCGGAAGTAACAACTCACATGAATCTGAGGGTCCGATGGGGTAGGGTAAAAAATGAAATAGTGGTGCCATAGGGCCACTGCAGGCATAACCCCGACAAACATCTCACAGAAATGAGAGAAAATAGACAAATGGATGATGGAATTGGGTGTCAAATGAATTAGGTTAATGCGGTAGCATCAACAATATCCAAAAAGAACCTGGCAAATGGGGGGACAAACCCCACGAGCACAAAACTGGAAAAAATAATGGACTCCTCTTGCAAGATTGCCAGAAAGTCCTCGCCAGGGTGAGCCACGGTAGAGGGAAGTAGAGGACACTCCACGGGAACGCTGTAGGCTAGGACACATGCCCGAAGTTGGGTTGCTATCCTCAGAATCGAAGTAGGAAGGATGGGCGGATTTTCCACCTTCGCCTTCGGAGGCGAACTTGCGCCCTCGTGTACCATCAAGGCCATCTCCTTTGCGATGGTCGTCGATGTACGGGTGTTTTGCCCTGCCAATATTTTGGGCAGGCGTCGGGGAGGCATCGTATGTCCTCTTGCTCGCACCTCTCTTGAAACACATGGCGAAAATGACGGTGGTAGATGACAGTAGGATGGAGCAGCGGGGAAGGGGCACTATAGAAAGAAACTGGAAGAAGAGGTAGAAGAGAGAGAAAGAAAACTTCCGCCATAAATCGAATGGAAGGAGAGGTTAATGGATGAGACCGCATGGCGCGCGGAGAAAGAAGTTACCACCCTGCGGTGAGTATGGGAAATCGCGGTCCCATGTTCACACGAAAACCACTTCCCTTTCCCACTGGATGCACGGCGTCGCCGGTTCCCAAGGTGGACGCAATTACTACTTTGGGACCTTCACATTTGTTCCCCTAACTCGAATCCACTACTCAAATTTACCCATAACTTTTTGATGTGATCAAATTTGCTGCTAAAAAGCATTTTAGGTTGTAAGAATGCCCTTCCATCTAGTACAAGTTGTTTGACCAAAACTTTGAAAATTCATACAAATTCGTATGAACTTAGAAGAATTGAAAATAAGATATCAAAATTTTCATAACATTAAAAAACTATTTAAAGTTCATATGAACTGAGAACATTTTGATATCTTATTTGCATTCTTCTGAGTTCATATGAATTTGTTATGATTTTTTAAAGTTTTGGTCAAACAAGTTTGACCAGCTGGAAGGGTCCTGAGCTAAAATGCTTGTTGGGGGAAAATTTGAGGACATCATAAAGTTAGGGGTAAATCTAAGAGTGGGCGCAAATTAGTGGCATAAATGTTTTTTGACACCTTAGTGGCATAAATGTGAATGTACCTATTACTTCTTACTAGGCCCACCCTCATCGAGATTCGAATGCACGCCCTCTCCTTTGACCACAATCAAAGAACGTCGCGCACGGGCCCGGGGGCAACTGACGGAACATTAAAACATGGGGTATGGCCAATATGTTGTACATACGCGCCCGCTCGGCCCTAAATTCACTCAATAATATCTTAAAATATAAATCACAGTGGCACGATAAAAAGATGAACTCGAAGAGATTATAATACAGGTGTGGGGCGAAGGAAGATCTACCACAGAAGATCCCCGAGGAGAGCCAGGACGTCAGCCATGACGCACCCGGGGGCTGCTTCCCCGAGCTGGCAGGACATGCGTCGGCCAGAGGAGCTGGCCTTGCGGCACACTCCATCGACCATGCTGTAAATGCCCGACCAGGCTATAAGAGTAGTCCGGTGCAGGGCTAGGCATAGGGCCATCATCGCGATAACCTGAGGGGCATGAGACAAGACATGACGCTGGCAAGGAATAAAGAGATGGAAGGGCGTTGTGGTGTGTCACGTCGGGTGTGACGCCCTCGATTCAATCGTACACTAATCATACACGCAAATGTGTACGATCAAGATCAAGGACTCACGGGATGATATGACAACACAACTCTAGACGCAAATTAAAATAATACAAGCTTTGTATTACAAGCCAGGGGCCTCGAGGTCTCGAATACATAAGCTCGAGTACACAAGAGTCAGCGAAAGCAACAATATCTGAGTACACACATAAGTTAAACAAGTATGCCTTAAGAACGCTAGCACAAAAGCAACAACGATCGAAAAGGCAAGGCCTCCTGCCTGGGAGCCTCCTAACTACTCAAGGTCGTCAGCAGCCATCATGTAGTAGTAGGCACCCTCGGGGTAGTAGTAGTCATCAGTGGTGTCGTCTGGCTCCTGGGATCCGTCATCTGGTCGCAACAATCGGGTATAGGGGAAAAAGAGGTAGCAAAGCAACCGTGAGTACTCATCCAAAGTACTCACAAGACTTACATCAGATCTCAACTAAGTATGCATCTGTATCAAAGGAAATGGGCTGTATCTGTGGACTAAACTACAGAATGCCAGAAGAGAAGGGGAAAGCCTAGCCTATCGAAGACTAGCATCTTCAAGAATCTTCAAGCATCTTGCAGCATATAGAAGAGTACAGATCAACATAATGTAAAGTAGTAGTAGTATTATCAACCTCGGCCAGAGATCCTTTCTCGACTCCCTACGAGAAAGCAATCCCAGAGCCATATTATCCAGTTATCACCTCAAGTATCCAGTTCTACTTGTATCGATCGGGATACAACTCCAAGTGTCCGTTATCGTAGGATAGGCTGTCGATAGATGTTTTCTTCCCTGCAGGGGTGCACCAACTTACCCACCACACTTGATTAACTCTAGCCGGACACACTTTCCTGGGTAATGCCCGGCCTCGGCCAAACAATACGCCGCAACCCGACCTAGGCTTAATAGAGAGGTCAGCATGTCAGACTAAACCTATGCCCCCAGGGGTCTTGGGCCATTGCCCCGGGAACTCCTGCGCGTTGCGTGGGTAGCCGGTGAGCAGACCTAGCTACCTCCTTAAAAAGTCAGGAACTTTACCAGTCCAACCCGGCGCGCGCCGCTCAGTCGCTGATGTCTAATAAGCTTCGGCTGATGTATATGACGCAGAACGCCCATACAATGCCCACGTGATGGTTAGTGCTATCAGGCCAGAGGCCCCTCGGATCAAATATCCAAATCGTAGTGGATTAGGAATGGGTGGTTACAAGCAGAGACTCACGAAAGATGTGACACCGTTGCCCCGTCTCGAGGACTTGCGGCAAGGGCTAGGAATGCCCGGCCACGCCTCGTAATTATCTCGCGGGCACCCTCCAGGTCAACCCGTCTCCACATCACTCGCGGGTACCCCTCAGGGTCGACCCGCCTTTTCAAGTAACAGTTGTAAAGTCCAAGTATCTGTGTGTCCAAACATCAAGGGGAAAACCCGATGAATCACCCCCGGTGAATTCCACTCGATGTAATCATCAAGGTGAACGTAAGAGGATCCACCCTCGAGGTTCACACTTGAGGGGTTGCACGACAGAGCCATATCGGAAGTGGTTAAAGAGGAAATCACCCTCGATGACCACGGACGAATAGCTACACTACAGAGGTCCCATCAGGAGTGATGTAAGAGGTTCCACCCTCGGCACTCGATGGTAACTCTACAGAGTCGTACAACTAGGGGGTGATGTGCGGTGTCGGGGCCTGGACGTCGATCACGTTGATCGAGTCATCGAACATAAAGCGGGGCAACTAGGACAAGGTGGGGGTCTGATACGTCCATTTTGCATCATGCTTTTATATCGATATTTATTGCATTATGGGCCGTTATTACACATTATGTCACAATACTTATGCCTATTCCCACTTATTTTACAAGTTTACATAAAGAGGGAGAATGCCGGCAGCTGGGATTCTGGGCTGGAAAAGGAGCAAATATTAGAGACCTATTCTGCACAGCTCCAAAAGTCCTGAAACTTCACGGAAGATGTTTTCAGAATATATAAAAAATACTCAGCGTAAGAAATTCACCAGGGGGCCACACCCTGCCCACGAGGGTGGGGGGCGCGCCCTACCCACTTGGGCGCGCCCCCTACCTTGTGGGCCCCCTGGTGGCCCTCCGGTGGCCATCTTCTGCTATATGAAGTCTTTCGATGGGAAAAATCATAAGCCTTCTTCTCAGACGAAACTCCGCCTCCACGAGGCGGAACCTTGGCGGAACCAATCTAGGGCTCTGGCGAAGCTGTTCTGTCGGGGAAACTTCCTTCTGAGGGGGTGGGGAATCATCACCATCGTCATCACCAACGCTCCTCTCATCAGGAGAGGGCAATCTCCATCAACATCTTCATCAGCACCATCTCCTCTCAAAACCCTAGTTTATCTCTTGTATCCAATTCTTGTCTCCAAGTCTGGGATTGGTGCTAGTAGGTTGCTAGTAGTGTTAATTACTCCTTGTAGTTGATGCTAGTTGGTTTAATTAGTGGAAGATCATATGTTCAGATCCTATATGCATATTAATACCCCTCTGATTATGAACATGTTTATGCTTTGTAAGTAGTTACTTTTGTTCTTGAGGACATGGGAGAAGTCTTGCTATTAGTAGTCATGTCAATTTGGTATTCGTTCGATATTTTGATGAGATGTATGTTGTCTCTCCTCTAGTGGTGTTATGTGAACATCGACTACACGACACTTCACCATTGTTTGGGCCTAGGGGAAGGCATTGGGGAGTAATAAGTAGATGATGGGTTGCTAGAATGACAGAAGCTTAAACCCTAGTTTATGCATTGCTTCGTAAGGGGCTGATTTGGATCCATGTGTTTCATGCTATGGTTAGGTTTACCTTAATACTTTTGTTGTAGTTGCGGATGCTTGCAATAGAGGTTAATCATAAGTGGGATGCTTGTCCAACTAAGGGCAGTACCCAAGCACCGGTCCACCCACATACCAAATTATCAAAGTACCAACGCGAATCATATGACCGTGATGAAAACTAGCTTGACGATATTCCCATGTTTCCTCGGGAGCGCTTTTCTCTATATAAGAGTTTGTCCAGGCTTGTCCTTTGCTACAAAAAGGATTGGGCCACCTTGCTGCACTTTATTTACCTTTGTTACTTGTTGCTCGTTACAAATTATCCTATCACAAAACTATCTGTTACCACTTATTTCATTACTTGCAGAGAATACCTTGCTGGAAACCGCTTATCATTTCCTTCTGCTCCTCGTTGGGTTCGACACTCTTACTTATCGAAAGGACTACGATAGATCCCCTATACTTGTGGGTCATCAAGACTCTTTTCTGGTGCCGTTGCCGGGGAGTGAAGCACCTTTGGTAGGTGGAATTTGGTAAGGAAAATTTATATAGTGTGCTGAAATTTACTGTCACTTGTTACTATGGAAAGTAATCCTCTGAGGGGCTTGTTCAGGGTATCTTCACCCCGACCAGTAGAGCAAAGAGTTTCTCCTCAACCTACTGAACCTACTGAAAATGAAAATGTCTGCTTTGAAATTCCTTCGGGTATGATAGAAACACTGCTAGCTAATCCCTTTTTAGGAGATGGAACAAAACATCCTGATGAGCACCTAATATATGTGGATGAAGTTTGTGGATTATTTAAGTTTGCAGGTGTACCCAGAGATGTTGTTAAGAAGAAAGTCTTCCCTTTATCTTTGAAGGGAGATGCATCGATATGGTATAGGCTATGTGATGCTATGGGGTCTTGGAATTACAAACAATTGAAATTGGAATTTCATCAGAAGTTTTATCCTATGCATCTTGTTCATCGTGATCGCAATTATATACATAATTTTTGGCCTCGCGAAGGAGAAAGCATCGCTCAAGCTTGGGGGAGGCTTAAATCAATGTTATATTCATGCCCCAATCATGAGCTCTCAAGAGAAATGATTATTCAAAATTTTTATGCTCGGCTTTCTGATAGCAATCGCACCATGCTTGATACTTCTTGTGCTGGCTCTTTTAAGATGAAGACTATTGATTTCAAATGGGATTTATTGGAAAGAATTAAACGCAACTCTGAAGATTGGGACCTCGACAAAGGTAACGAGTCAGGTATGACACCTAGTTTTGATTGCGTAAAATCTTTTATGGATACCGATGTTTTTTGTAAATTTAGCACTAAATATGGACTTGACTCTGAGATAGTAGCTTCTTTCTATGAATCTTTTGCTACTTATGTTGATCTCCCCAATGAGAAGTGGTTTAAATATCATCCTCCCATAGAAGTAAAAGTAGCTGCACCTATTAAAGTTGAAGAAAAGATTGTCACTTATAATGATCCTATTGTTCCTACTCCGTATGTTGAGAAACCACCTTTCCCTGTTAGGATAAAAGATCATGCTAAAGCTTCAACTGTGGTTCGTAAAAGCAATATTAAAACATATACACCTCCTGAGAAAGTTAAAGTTGAACCTAATATTGCTATTGTTAAAGATCTCTTGTCTGATAATATTGATGGGCATGTTATTTATTTCTGTGATGAAACTGCTAGAATTGCTAAACCCTGTGCTAAAGATAAACCTAGACATGTGGTAGGCATGCCTGTTATTTCTGTTAAAATAGGAGATCATTGTTATCATGGCTTATGTGATATGGGTGCTAGTGCTAGCGCAATACCTCATTCCTTATACAAAGAAATTATGCATGATATTGCACCTGCTGAAATAGAAGATATTGATGTCACAATTAAACTTGCCAATAGACACTACAAGAAATATGTCAACTTATGACCTTCTGTCAGTGACCCTCGAAGAATTGGTCATAAATTTATGACCATTTTAGACCAATTGGTCAAAAGCTGTTCAGGGGGCTCCAAACCCTAAACCATTGCGACCATTTTGGTCAGAAAGGTCGTAATTTCCTTACACGAAATGGTCACAAAGCAAACAGTGCTAGTCCGCTGCCTTATTTCTAGTTGTTAATGACCAATATAGATGGTCATAGCCTTGTAGATTGTGGTGGGTTATGATGACTAGGCGCCATCTCATCAGTTTTGCCTATGTGTCATGTCCATGTGGCAGTTTTTGCCCTAGGTTGTGAAGCAACCTATATTTCTATCATTCCCAAAATTCCCAAAAAAATCTCATAAATTCTTTGGGGCATATCTTTATCTAATATGTAAAAATCCTTCCTTGCCTAGTTCAAAACTAATTCAACAATATTCATTTTCCTATTCTGTTCACAACAACACTTTATGAAGGAAGTGCTATTTATATATTCTTGATTGCCCTCGAAATTTTTGGGCACTCTTTCCTATCCAAATCATTACCGCGTACCAAAATTCAGCTCCATTTGCCTAGCAAATCTTCCTCGGCAAATTTCCAAAGTTTTTGTCCACCTAGAAGCATTGTGAAGGAAGTACCTTTTTTATATCTCTAAATGACATGAAATTTATATAGTTCCTTCATATGCCCAAATTATCACCCTCCTCCAAATTGCAGCTCAGTCGAATCATCTATGTGAGCCCAGGTTCAATTTATATTTTATGGCCAAATTGGCACATTGCAAAGCAAGTGTTATATAGACCCCTCCTATTACCCTCAAACTTTTTGTGCACTCTTCCATACCCAAATCATTGCCACATGATAATATTCAGCTCAATTTTCCTAGTAAATCTTTCTCGGGAAATTTCCAAAGTTTCTACCTCGAGAGAAGCTTTGTGAAGTAAGTACTAGCTAGGCTTACCCAAATGATCTGAAAATTTACCAGCGCATGACCATACCTAAGTAACTAACCTACACCAATTTTGAGCTCATTTAATTCATCCAATCTCTCTCACTAGTTTTCCCAAGTTTCTGTCCATAGAAGAGCATTGTGAAGGAAGTACTACTTTGGCATGTCCAAATGGTATCAATTTTCTACAATGCTTTCCTATGCCCAAATAACCATCCTCCACAAAATTTCAGCTCACTCCATTCATTATTTTGAGCCCAGCTTCAACATTCATATTTTTGTCCAGCATGGTACTTTGCAAAGCAAGTACCACCTAGGATCCTCCTTTTGAGCTAAAAATTTGTGAAGACATTCTCCATAGTAGATGATCATCCTCAGCCAAAACTCACGCCCATTGGCCATGTGCATTTCCCGTACCGCTAATCGAACACTTGGCTGCTAATTCATGTTTGAGCATCGATCGGTCTCCTCGTGAGAATCTTATGTTGTAATTTTCTTCCTAGCACCAACCTGGGGAGTGCCAAACCCACTAGACATGCCTAGGCCGCCCAGAACACATGGCAACATTACCGTCACGCGGTGACCACGCGACGGGCATGCGAGTTTATGCGCTCTAGAGTTGGGGCCCTCGGCCACCGCCCAAACCTCGACGTATCGCCACCAAACCATGTATTTATGATTAAATAGGTCCTTATGTAACTAGAAATGATTTTTGGAAAAAATAAATAGCAAACTATGAGGCAGCTGCAGTTCAAATTTGACCCGCTTCCAATTGAATCGGCGGAAATTTGTCTTTTTCACGAGAGGTGGATCAAAAAATTTTACACCCAACCATTTTGTCAATTGTGCATTAAATATGGCCTAGTATTTTATAAAAATGATTTGGTCCAATTTTGCAACAATTATTTGGGAGGTCCTTCACAAAAAAACCTCCTTTCAAGCACTCAAAAAATGGAAAATGGTTTTTTCGTCCAAAGAAAATGAAAACTTCCTTTGGCAACATTGTTTGCCATTTCAATACGCACCCTTGTGCACAATATGAGATCATTTGAACAAACTATGCCATGGATGTGGCCGTAAGATTGATCATTTGGCTTGAAAGCCATTGATCTCCACACGTGATAGCTCGTTTCTGAGAACACTTTTTTAAAATAATTGCCGTATTGCAAGTTTTTTATTTTTCCTAGGAACTTGGACACATATAATGACACAATGCGAAGGTTTCCCGATTTTTTGATTTTTTTTAATTTTTTATGCCCGTTTCAAAATGCGGTCAAAACGGCGGGAATGACCGTTCCTAGCTAGTGGTTGAATCTTGGAATTTTTTTGGTGTTTATCTGATTAAATAGATACTTATGTACCTGGAAATAATCTTTGGAAAAAATAAAGAGCAAACTACATGGCAGCTGCAGTTCAAATTTGATCCGCTTCCAACTGAATCATCGGGAATTTGTCTTTTTCACCAGAGGTGGATCAAAACTTTTTAAACCCAACCATTTTGTCAATTGTGCATTAAATATGGCCTAGTATTTTATAAAAATGATTTGGTACAATTTTGCAACAAATATATGGTAGGTCCTTCACAAAAAACCTCATTTCGGGCACTCGAAAAATGGAAAATGAATTTTCCATGCAAAGAAAATGAAAACTCCCTTTGGCAACATTGTTTGGAATTCCAAGATGCACCTTTGTGCACAATATGAGATCATTTTAACAAACTATGCCATTATTGTGGCCATAAGATTGATTGTTTGGGTTGAAATACATGAATCTTCACACATGATAGCTCATTTCTGAGAACACTTTTTTAAAATAATTACCGTATTACAAGTTTATTATTTTTCCTGGAAACTTGGTCACATATAATGACACAATGCGAAGGTTTTCCAATTTTTTGATTTTTTATGCCCGTTTCTAAATGCGGTCAAAACGCGGGCTTGACCGTTCCTAGCTAGTGGTTGAATCTTGGAATTTTTTTTGTGTTTCTCTGATTAAATAGATACTTATGTACCTAGAAATGATTTTTGGAAAAAGTAAAGAGCAAACTATGAGGCAGCTACAGTTCAAATTTGACCCGTTTCCAACTGAATCGACGGCAATTTGTCTTTTTCACCAGAGGTGGATTAAAACTTTTTTCACCCAACCATTTGGTCAATTGTGCATTATATATGTCCTAGTATTTTATAAAATTGATTTGGTCCATTTTTGCAACAATTATTTGGTAGGTCCTTCACAAAAAACCTCCTTTTGTGCACTCGAAAAATGGAAAATGAATTTTCCGTGCAAAGAAAATGAAAACTTCCTTAGGCAACATTGTTTGGAATTCCAAGATGCACCCTTGTGCACAGTATGAGATCATTTGAACAAACTATGCTATGAATGTGTCCATAAGATTGATCATTTGGCTTGAAAGCCATGAATCTTCACGCATGATAGCTCATTTCTGAGAACACTTTTTAAAAATAATTTCCGTATTACAAGTTTATTATTTTTCTTGGAAACTTGGTCACATATAATGACACAATGTGAAGGTTTTCCAATTTTTTGATTTTTTTGAATTTTTTATGCCCGTTTCAAAATGCGGTCAAAACGCCGAGAATGACCGTTCCTAGCTAGTGGTTGAATCTTGTAATTTTTTGGTGTTTCTCTGATTAAATAGATACTTACTTACCTAGAAATGATTTTCGGAAAAAATAAAGAGCAAACTACGAGGTAGCTACGGTTCAAATTTGACCCGCTTCCAGCTGAATCGACAGGAATTTGTCTTTTTCACCAGAGGTGGATAAATTATTTTGACACCCAACCATTTAGTCAATTGTGCATTATATATGGCCTAGTATTTTATAAAATTGATTAGGTCCAATTTTACAACAAATATATGATAGGTCCTTCACAAAAAAACTCATTTTGGGCACTTGAAAAAATGAAAAATGATTTTTGTGTGGATTAAAAGAATTTTACATAAAATCATTTGGTCAATTATACATAAAATTTGGTCTAATACATAGAGTTGGTAGGTTCGTCACAACAAAACTATATTTTATACTTCAACAACGAAAAATGCTTTTTTCCTGCAAAAGAACTTATTTTTAATCATTTATGACCTATTTATATGGTCATAAAATCATCAAGGCCTTTATTGCATTCTGATTGGTCCACGAGCACCTCACGCGGATCATGCCCGACCACCGTTGGATAGGCCTGGATCCGACGGCAGCCCTCTTCCCCCACCCCCTCTACCCCTCATCCCTCTCATCCCCCTCCCGAATCAGCGCAGCTCTCGTCCCTCGTCCAAACCCTAGCCGCGCCCTCCTCCGTGCGTCGCCGCCCCCATCGATTCCGCCCAACACTGCCGATCCCCTTCCACCTCTTCCACCCATCCCCTCACCGCCACCCACCTCCGCCACCCACCAGTCCCCTCGCCGCCACCCACCTCCGCCACACCTCCCCTCCCCACCTCAGATCCTCTCCCCTCTTCCCACTCCCAGATCCAACTTCCCACCGCCACCTCCGGCGCCCAATCCCGGCGACCTAAGGCGGGATTCGACGGTGCCCAGCAGACCTACACCCGTCACCGGCCATGGATCCGGGATCAGGGGGCGCATAGCCCCTCCTCCCGTGAGATCCGGGACACAAACGCCTCTCCCCATCTGGATCGAGTAGCTCCTCTCCCCATCCGGATCGAGCAGTTCCACCGGGCTCTCCTCTGGCCGCTGCACTGTCTCCACCGACTAGATTTGGTGCTCCTCGCCCGACCCACCCACCAGCAAGCGGCTAACCCTAGCCGCCGCCGCGGATGCTGTCTCTTCCCCGACGTCCTTGGCGAGGTTCGTCTCGTCCCCATCCCCTCCTCCTCCTCCTCTACTTTTCCCTTCCCTCTCCGTCACCTTGCGGCCTCTCTGTTTCACAGGGAAGGCCATGGACGCCACCAGCAGAAGCCCCGCCTCGGATCTGAAGAGGAGGGTTAGCCTCCGCCGCGGCGCCACCCATCCGGCCGGAGAAGTCGCCCCTTCAACCATCCCCTCCCGCCCAGCAGCGACTCCCTCCCTGGAGCAGCCGCTCGCGCCCAAACCATGGAGATATAGCCTTGTTCGTCCCTCCCCTCCCTTATCTTCTTATGCTGGATTTGTTTCTTCATCTCCCGATCTAATGGTGTGGTCTCTGCAGGAAGTTTGCTTTGCTCCCATCGCCACGGTGCTGCACCTGTCAAGGACACGCCGCTGCTGCCCATCAAGGTCATGCCCAACAATCACCACACCATCAAGCCCACCCTGCTACCAAGGTGATTTACCTCGCCTCTCTCCCCTATATTCATTTCAGTTTGGCCGGTTCCGTGATGCGTCCAGTGTGTTGTTTTGGTGGAAATTGGCTGCTAGTTGAGATTCAATACCGCTCCATGGATACAAATGTTACCCTTTCTGTTTGAACTGGCACTCGGCAATATATTATGGATCAATCACTTGCATCTGGATGGGTCTAGTTTGCATCTGAACAATATGTTCCTTGGTTCTCAAGACCCTTTTGTTGCTAATAGAGGTCTATGTATCTTCTCATTTTAATTTGTCTAGCTAGGTGTAACCAACTACAACGTAACTGGGTTGGTCAACTGTTCCTGAAAATAGTATTCTTGGAACTAAACACATGCTGTAGGGTTTCAGATGGTCCATTGCATTGCTGTTTTTTAGGCTGCAACATATACTATGGACTCCTCTGGATTGTATCATGGCTAAATCGTGATGATACAAGCAGGGCTTATTGCTGCATATCATTAGGCATGCAGCACAGGGAGTAAAGAAGCAACACACACGTACGTAATGCATATTTGTAAACCAAAATCCGCTTCCGTAGTTCGGCGAGCAGTAGCATTTTTTCGTGGGTTTTTTGGTTTTAACTTCTCTGTGTTTACTTTGTGATGCAAATAGCATCAAGTACTACTAGTACAGCATTGCCATGCCCATGTGCTGCTGCATTTTTGCTTCTAGTATCTTACACATGTATATTTGACATGAATCTGTACTGCTTGCTCTTCCTTTGCTGACATTATTTTTACTTTTCAGCGAGGAACGGGATTGTCAACACTGTTGACAACATCATCTCTTTCTCAAATAACATCTGCAGCAGAGCAGGCGGAGTATCTGAAGCATTTCAGGGCAGATAACATAGTTAAGGACATAGAGTTTATTCGTCGGCATCTTGACCAGATGCCAAGCCTTGGATAATTCTGGGACAGTTATAGCTGACCCATGGCTTTTAGTAGACATGTTTCTTAATTTTGGGACAGTGATGCATGGACTTCAATTAAGATTTCAGATTAGTATTATGCTGCTGCTGATGTGCTATTTATAGCTACAGTTTGACACTATTAATTAGGCTTGCTGGACATGTCATGGTACACGCCTTTGTCTTTTTTTGGCATCAACAAATGTTTATCTACTGTAAAGTACTATTAATTAGGTTTGCTTCCTTCTATTATTGTTGACAATGATGTGTAAATAGAATACCTGATTGTCTTCTGCAACTTAATTTCCTTGCATTTTCAACTCTAATTTTGAACGATTAAGGTTACTCCCACAAACAATTTTGCTAAACATCTATCACATTTTAAGTGAACCATAATTCATATTTTGTTTACCTTTTTAGATCTGTTCCACCGCTTACATTTAGTGTTTCCATTGAAGTTGTTTGGTTCTGGCCTCAGCAGTAGTACACTCTAATGGTAGCTTTATGCTCACTCTTTTACAACAAACCTTTTTAGCTCTTTCTCATGATCCTTGTGGGCATTTATTTTAGTCCATGGAGTTGTTGCTCTAGCAGATGTTGCTCTGCTTGACATCTCACAGTCCACTGGATCGGCTGTGACATCTCATAGTCCATAGTTTATAATCAGGTTTCTGTTTGACAGCTTCACAGTCAACAGTTACATGATAATTCTATAATGCTGAAGCTATATTCCTGTCTGCTCAACAGTTACATGATAATTTCGTAATGCTGAAGCTATATTTGCTGCCTGTGTCTTAATTTTTTTATTCTATAATGATGATATGAAATGTCACGCAGGTCATTATTGGTGCTGTTGCTGTGGTTGTCGGAGGTGTAGCTGCTGCATCTGGCAAAGCTGTAGTCCGCGAAGGTCAAGGATGAGATCGTCCTTGATGGCAACGACATCGAGCTCGTCTCCCGCTCAGCCGCCCTCATCAACTAGGTGAATCAAACAGGGCCCAGAACCTATCTTTGTTCATGTGCATATTGTGCTCCCTGAATAATTTGGTTGATGTGATGCAATTGATATGGTATCATGCTTTCTTATGCTCTTTGCGGAAACTAGTATGCTAGATGTGCTTAGAAATAATTGCAATGTCTTCAGATGTTGGATGTCGAGTGTTCTTTGTTTGCGATGCATATATGGCTGCTTGTGCTGGTCAACATGATGCAAATAGGGCTACTTCTCTCGTTGTGTTGTTGTTATTGTTGTTGTTGTTTGTGGTTTGTCCAGTTTTGGCCTGGATAGTTGCATCTTTCTCTTCATGTATTATTATGTTCTCCGTAATGATTTGGTTTTGCTACCATATGATCTGCTTCTACATTCTGTTCCTGTGTAATCTGATCTGCAATGATTCAGTTTTTGGTTCCATATAGTTAATCCGCTTCCATGCTCTATTCTTGGATAATTCTCTTGTTGTTCTTGTTGTTGTATGTGTTCGCCTTCCAGGGATAACATATATATGTTCAATACACTCTACTTGTTTTCCTGTATAGTTTTCTTACTTGTTTTCCTTTATGCGTTCACTCTTTTTCAGGAGCTCCAAGCCTAATTTTTTTCCTTTATGTTCACTCTTTTACAGGAACTCCAGTCCTAATTTTTCTGAGTGTGAAGTCGTGAAGCCAAGTGCGAAGCAGTGAAGCCGTACTTTGCAAATAGTTCTTTTGGCTATGTAGTAGACTGTAAACTGTAATATTGTAACGGATTGTAAAAGGCTATGTAATGTTATTTGATGAACTATGTTTGTTCTGTCCTGTTTGAAATAGCAGTTATGTATGTTGAGAAGATATGGAAACTTCACTAGTGGGACCCACTTATGAATATAATCTGAGCAATTTTGAAATTTCTGACATGTGGGACTCATGTATGGCATTATGACTTGTGGGACCCTTCTGACTAGTGGGACCAGCTCCAAAATATAATTATTGAAAATAGAAAATCAATTGATTGTAAGAAGGCCAAGGCCCAAAAACAAAGAAGCTGAAATACTAGGCTTGGCCCAAGTAGCCCACAAGAATTGACAGAAAAAAATATAAAAGGCTGAATTGTTGGGCTAGGCCCATGTAGAAAACTGAATTGGACCGGGCTGAATCTTGTGCCACATCAGCTTGCCACGCTGGATGCCTACGTGGACTGGGGAGGTTGCTAGTGACCAAAACAGAACAATAGGCTTATTTTGGTCATAAACGTTTGCGACCATTCCAGAAGAAAGGTCGCTATAGTCAGTTTACGACGCCCAACTTTTGACCTTATGTTTTTGGTCACAAAAAGGTCATAAATGGAAATTTGTGACCATTCAGTGACCAATAGTGGTGGTCATAAGTTGACATATTTCTTATAGTGAGAGATACTATTTCACCAATGGGAATTGTTAGAGATGTTGAAGTCTTGTGTGGGAAAACTAAATATCCTGCTGATTTTCTTGTTATAGGTTCCCCACAAGATAGCTTTTGTCCCATTATATTTGGTAGACCCTTCTTAAACATAGTTAATGCTACCATAGATTGCAAAAGGGATGTTGTTACTATCGGTTTAGATGATATGACTCATGAATTTAATTTCTCTAAATTTAGTAGACAACCCCGTGAAGAAGAATTACCTAGTAAGGATGAAATTATTGGTCTTACTTCTATTGCCGTACCTCCTAGTGATCCTTTAGAACATTATTTGCTAGACCATGAAAATGATATGTTTATGAATGAAAGAAGGGAAATAGATGAAGTATTCTTTAAACAGGAACCTATTTTGAAACACAACTTTCCTGTTGAAATCCTAGGGGATCCTCCACCACCCAAGGGTGATCCCATGTTTGAGCTTAAACCGTTACCTGATACTCTTAAATATGCTTATCTTGATGAGAAAAAGATATATCCTATTATCATTAGTGCTAACCTTTGAGATCATGAGGAAGAGAGATTATTGAAAACGATGAAGAAGCGCCGTGCTGCTACTAGGTATACTCTTGACGATCTTAAGGGCATTAGTCCCACTCTATGTCAACATAAAATAAATTTGGAAGAAGATGCTAAACCAGTTCGTGATCATCAACGACGGTTGAATCCTAAAATGAAAGAAGTGGTAAGAAAGGAAATACTAAAGCTCCTTGAGGCAGGTATAATCTAACCCGTTGCTGATAGTCAGTGGGTAAGTCCTGTCCATTATGTCCCTAAGAAGGGAGGTATTACTGTTGTTCCTAATGATAAAGATGAATTGATCCCTCAAAGAATTATTACAGGTTATAGGATGGTAATTGATTTCCGCAAATTAAATAAGGCAACTAAAAAGGATCATTAACCCTTACCTTTTATCGATCAAATGCTAGAAAGATTATCCAAACATACACATTTTTGCTTTCTAGATGGTTATTCTGGTTTCTCTTAAATACATGTGTCAGCCAAAGATCAATCAAAGACTACTTTTACATGCCCTTTTGGTACTTTTGCTTATAGACGTATGCCTTTTGGTTTATGTAATGCACCTGCTACCTTTCAAAGATGCATGATGGCTATATTCTCTGACTTTTGTGAAAAGATTTGTGAGGTTTTCATGGATGATTTCTCCGTCTATGGATCTTCTTTTGATGATTGCTTGAGCAACCTTGATCGAGTTTTGTAGAGATGTGAAGAAACTAATCTTGTCTTGAATTGGGAAAAGTGCCACTTTATGGTTAATGAAGGTATTGTCTTGGGGCACAAAGTTTCTGAAAGAGGTATTGAGGTTGATAAAGCCAAGGTGGATGCTATTGAAAAGATGCCATGTCCCAAGGACATCAAAGGTATAAGAAGTTTCCTTGGTCATGCCGGATTTTATAGGAGGTTCATTAAGGACTTCTCAAAAATTTCTCGGCCTCTGACTAATTTATTACAAAAAGATATACCATTTGTTTTTGATGATGATTTTGTAGAAGCATTTGAAATACTTAAGAAAGCAGTAGTTTCTACACCTATTGTTCAGCCACCTGATTGGAATTTACCCTTTGAAATTATGTGTGATGCTAGTGATTATGTTGTAGATGCTGTTATAGGTAAAAGAGTTGATAAGAAATTAAGCATTATTCAATATGCTAGTAAAACCCTAGACAATGCTCAAAGAAATTATGCTACTACTGAAAAAGAATTCTTAGCAGTTGTATTTGCTCGTGATAAGTTCAGACCTTATATTGTTGATTCTAAAGTAACTATTCACACTGATCATGCTGCTATTAAATATCTCATGGAAAAGAAAGATGCTAAACCTAGACTTATTAGATGGATTCTCTTGCTACAAGAATTTGATTTGCATATTGTTGATAGAAAGGGAGCTGAGAACCCCGTTGCAGACAACTTGTCTAGGTTAGAAAATGTGCTTGATGACCCACTTCCTATTGATGATAGCTTTCCTGATGAGCAATTAAATGTCGTAAATGCTTCTCATACTACTCCATGGTATGCTGATTATGCTAATTACATTGTTGCTAAGTTTATACCACCTAGTTTCACATACCAGCAAAAGAAAAAGTTCTTCTATGATTTGAGGCATTACTTTTGGAATGACCCACATCTTTATAAAGAAGGAGTAGATGGTGTTATTAGACGTTGTGTACCAGAGCATGAATAGGAATAGATCCTACGCAAGTGTCACTCCGAAGCTTATGGAGGACACCATGCTGGAGATAGAACTGCACATAAGGTATTACAATCTAGTTTTTATTGGCCTACTCTCTTCAAGGATGCCCGTAAGTTTGTCTTAGCTTGTGATGAATGTCAAAGAATTGGTAATATTAGTAGACGTCAAGAAATGCCTATGAACTATTCACTCATTATTGAACCATTTGATGTTCGGGGCTTTGATTGTATGGGACATTTTCCTTCCTCTAATGGCTATACACATATTTTAGTTGCTCTTGATTACGTTACTAAGTGGGTAGAAGCTATTCCAACTAGTAGTGCTGATCATAACACTTCTATTCAAATGCTTCAAGAAGTTATTTTCCAAGATTTGCAGTCCCTAGATATTTAATGACTGATGGTGGTCCACATTTTATTCATGGTGCTTTTCGTAAAATGCTAGCTAAATATGATGTTAATCATAGAATTGCATCTCCTTATCATCCTCAGTCTAGTGGTCAAGTAGAATTGAGTAATAGAGAGCTAAAATTAATTTTGCAAAAGACTGTTAATAGATCTAGAAAGAATTGGTCCAAGAAACTTGATGATGCACTATGGGCCTATAGAACTGCATATAAAAATCCTATGGTATGTCTCCGTATAAAATGGTTTATGGAAAAGCATGTCACTTACCTCTCGAACTAGAATACGAGGCATATTGGGCTATTAAAGAGCTCAATTATGATTTTAAACTTGCTGGTGAGAAGTGGTTATTTGATATAAGCTCACTTGATGAATGGAGAACCCAAGCCTATGAAAATGCTACGTTGTTTAAAGAAAAAGTTAAAAGATGGCATGACAAAAGAATACAAAAGCATGAGTTTAATGTAGGTGATTATGTATTGCTATACAACTCTCGTTTAAGATTTTTTGCAGGAAAACTTCTCTCTAAATGGGAAGGTCCTTACATTATCGAGGAGGTCTATCGTTCCGGTTCCATAAAAATCAACAACTTTGAAGGCACAAATCCGAAGGTGGTGAACGGTCAAAGAATCAAACATTATATTTCAGGTAATCCCATAAATGTTGAAACCAATATTATTGAAACCATAACCCCGGAGGAATACATAAGGGACACTTTCCAGAATGTTTCAGACTCCGAAAAGGAATAGGTATGTGGTACGGTAAGTAAACCGACTCCAAAACAGTTTTAAGGCAATATTTCTCCGTTTTGGAATATTTAGAAAAATACAAAAATAAGAGGCAGTCCGGGAAGAACACGAGGGCTCCACGAGGGTGGAGGGCGCACCCTACCCTACTGGGCGTGCCCCCCTACCTCGTGGGAACCTCGTGCGCTTTCCGGACTCCGTTTTCGTACACGACACGTATTATGGTCGGTAAAAATTCATTATATAGTCCCCCGGAGGTTTTGACTCCTGTATCACGCAAAAATCTCCTGTCTTTGTTTCGAGCTGTTTTCTGTCAGGGTTGTTAAGGCCAGGCATTATGTCGTCTCCCTCCTCCTCCAACCATGAGGGCAACGATACTTGGCTAATGAAGATAGAGATGAAGAGAGAAGGACCCATGGAGATCAACAAGGATGAAGGGATCAAGAAGGCCATGGAGGGCCAAGTTCCGGCAATAGAAGACACCCTTCAACTTGATCACAATCTTCTCACCCCAACAGAGATCGAAGCTTTCAAGATGATTGAGTTAGCTCGTATACAAAATAAGTATATCACACATGAAAATATTTTGTTGAAGGAGCATATCATCGCACTCAAGGGCATTATCCGCAAGTTAGAAGACCTCCTACACTCGATGTGCGACTATCCATCATCAACAACCCCACCTTCTTCACCAACAAAGGAGACATAATCACATGGGTGTGGGCACTCCCCTTGGCAACTGCCAAGCTTGGGGGAGTGCCCCGGTATCATATCAACATCACTTTTATCTTTACCTTTTTCTTAGTTTGATCCTTTTGGTAATATCTTGATCTAGTAGAATAAAAGTTCTTAGTATGATCTAGTTGTGAGTTTTGCTTTATAATTCTTCTATGTAATCAAGTCCGTGAGCTATATATATAATAAAGATTAGTGTTGAGTCAGGGGCTTGATTATTTGGCCATGATCTTAAGTGAATAAAAGAAAAGAGAAAGAAATAAAAAGAAACAAAGAGATCATGTGAGTCTTATGGAGAGTAGTGAGCTCACATAGAAAAAGTATGATGAATAAAAGTTGTTGAGGGTTGACAAACATAGTTTTGGTCATCATTGCAATTAATAGGAAGTAATAAAGAAAGAGAGGTCTTCACATATAGATATACTATCTTGGACATCTTTTATGATTGTGAGCACTCATTAAAATATGACATGCTAAAGAGTTGACGTTGGACAAGGAAGACAACGTAATGGGTTATGTTTTATTACATCTAAGATAAATTATATTGTCATGGATCATCCAACATGGTTGAGCTTGCCTTTCCCCTCGTGCTAGCCAAATTCATCGCACCAAGTAGAGATACTACTTGTGCTTCCCAATACTCTTAAACCAGTCTTGCCATGAGAGTCCACAATACCTACCTATGGATTGAGTAAGATCCTCTAAGTAAGTTCTCATCGGTGCAAGCAATAAAAATTGCTCTCTAAATATGTATGACTTATTAGTGTGGGAGAAATAAGCTTTATACGATCATGTGATATGGAAGAAATAAAAGCGACATACTGCATAATAAAGGTCCATATTACAAGTGGCAATATAAAGTGATGTTCTTTCGCATTAAGATTTTGTGCATCCAACCATTAAAGCACATTTCAACCTCTGCTTCCATCTGCGAAGGGCCTATCTTCTACTTTTATCTCCTACCTTGCATAAGAGTCATAGTGATCTTCACCCTTCCTTTTTACATTTTATCCTTCGGCAAGCACAGTATGTTGGAAAGATCTTGGTATATATGGCTAATTGGATGTGAGTTTTCATGAACTATTACTGTTGACATTACCCTTGAGGCAAAACATTGGGAGGCAAAACTATAAGCTCCTATCTTTCTCTGTGATCGATTAAAACTCCATACCCATAAGTATTGCGTGAGTGTCAGCAATTATGAAAGACTATATGATAGTTGAGTATGTGGACTTGCTGAAAAGCTCTTATATATTGAATCTTTCCTATGTTATGATAAATTGCAATTGCTCCAATGACTGAGATTATAGTTTTTTAGTTTTCAATGAAGTTTACTATTCATACTTGAAATTGTGATTGAATTATCACTCTAGCATAAGAAATCATATGACAAGAATTATATAAGTTGTTGTTCTAAGAATGATCATGATACCCTCATGTCTGTATTTTATTTTTATCGACACCTCTATCTGTAAACATGTGGACATATTTTTCGATTTCGGCTTTTCGCTTGAGGACAAACGAGGTCTAAGCTTGGGGGAGTTGATACGTCCATTTTGCATCATGCTTTTATATCGATATTTATTGCATTATGGGCTGTTATTACACATTATGTCACAATACTTATGCCTATTCTCTCTTATTTTATAAGGTTTACATAAAGAGGGAGAATGCCGACAGGTGGGATTCTGGGCTGGAAAAGGAGCAAATATTAGAGACCTATTCTGCACAGCTCCAAAAGTCTTGGAACTTCACGGAAGACGTTTTCAGAATATATAAAAAATACTCAGCAGAAGAAATTCACCAGGGGGCCACACCCTGCCCATGAGGGTCGGGGCGCGCCCTACCCCCTAGGTGCGCCCCCCTACCTCGTGGGCCCCTGGTGGCCCTCCGGTGGCCATCTTATGCTATATGAAGTCTTTCAATGGGAAAAAATCATAAGCCTTCTTCTTGGACGAAACTCCGCCGCCACGAGGCGGAACCTTGGCGGAACCAATCTAGGGCTCTAGTGGAGCTGCTCTGCCGGGGAAACTTGCCTCCAGGGGGGATCATCGCCATCGTCATCACCAACGCTCCTCTCATCAGGAGAGGGCAATCTCCATCAACATCTTCATCAGCACCATCTCCTCTCAAAACCCTAGTTCATCTCTTGTATCCAATTCTTGTCTCCAAGTCTGGGATTGGTGCTAGTAGGTTGCTAGTAGTGTTAATTACTCCTTGTAGTTGATGCTAGTTGGTTTAATTGGTGGAAGATCATATGTTCAGATCCTATATGCATATTAATACCCCTCTGATTATGAACATGTTTATGCTTTGTGAGTAGTTACTTTTGTTCCTGAGGACATGGGAGAAGTCTTGCTATTAGTAGTCATGTGAATTTGGTATTCATTCGATATTTTGATGAGATGTATGTTATCTCTCCTCTAGTGGTGTTACGTGAACGTCGACTACATGACACTTCATCATTGTTTGGGCCTAGGGGAAGGCATTGGGGAGTAATAAGTAGATGATGGGTTGCTAGAGTGACAGAAGCTTAAACCCTAGTTTATGCGTTGCTTCGTAAGGGGCTGATTTGGATCCATATGTTTCGTGCTATGGTTAGGTTTACCTTAATACTTTTGTTGTAGTTGCGGATGCTTGCAATAGAGGCTAATCATAAGTGGGATGCTTGTCCATGTAAGGGCAGTACCCAAGCACCAGTCCACCCACATACCAAATTATCAAAGTACCGAACGTGAATCATATGAGCGTGATGAAAACTAGCTTGACGATATTCCCATGTGTCCTCGGGAGCGCTTTTCTCTATATAAGAGTTTGTCCAGGCTTGTCCTTTGCTACAAAAAGGATTGGGCCACCTTGCTGCACTTTATTTACCTTTGTTACTTGTTGCTCGTTACAAATTATCCTATCACAAAACTGTCTGTTACCTATAATTTCAGTGCTTGTAGAGAATACCTTGCTGGAAACCGCTTATCATTTCCTTCTGCCCTCATTGGGTTTGACACTCTTACTTACCGAAAGGACTACGATAGATCCCCTATACTTGTGGGTCATCAGGGTCACTGATGGATCTCTAACCAACCTATACTAAGCAGTTTAGAATAAGCAAGTAAGGTATGAAAGCAGGTAACAAAAGCAGGCTATGCATCAGAGTAGGATCATACAGAAAGCAGTAGTAGATCTAATGCAAGCATGAGAGGGAAAGAAATGGGCGATATCGGAATGCTCAAGGGGGGTTTGCTTTCCTGGAAGTCCCATTGAAAGGGAAGAAGAGTCGTCGTCGACGTAGTCGATCACAGGGGCATCAGCAGCGGTCTCAGGGTCTATCGGAGAGAAGAGGGGGAAGAAACAGTGAATATAATGCATACAGATGCAACACAGATGCATGACGGGGGTAACACGCAGGTCTAGGGGTGTTCTAACGCGGTGCTACACGATACCGGCGAAGGGGGAAACATCCGGGAAAGTTTTCCTGAAGTTTGGCATTTTTCGCACAGATAAAACGGAGGGGGAAAGTTTCATGTTCGCTATGCTAGGGGCATGTGACAAATGAATGGAGAGCGTATTCCGATTCGTCTCGTCGATCTAAGCAACTTTCATGTATAAACCTTTTTCATCCGAGCTACGGATTATTTTCTATGATTTTTCAAAGTTTTAACAATATTCTGAAATTATTTTTAATTCGAAAATAATTGTTAAAAAGCTAGGGGCACCCAGCACAGGGTACACAAAAGTGCACCCAGTGACTGATAGGTGGGCCAGGGGGTCCCAGTTGACCAGTCAACATTTGACTGGTCAACAGGGGGTGGACCCCCCTGTCATTGACTGTTAACTAACTACAGATTTAACTAACTAATATAGTTCATTAGGTTAATTAAGATTAATTAATTAAGTTAATTAAGTGTTTAACTAATTAATTAATAACTTTTTATTAAACTTTTTATTAGTGGCCCACAAGGCCTAACGGGTGTGGGCTAAAGGGGCGGAGCCCCGGTTGTGCGGGCCTTGCTCGCCAGAGCGATGGCTGGGGAAGCCGGGCACGGGCGCCGACGCCGGTCACGTGGTCCATGGAGCGGCTCGTCGGCCGGCCGCGGCAGGCAGAGGCGACGCAGGGGGCGGCGGTCAGCGGGGTGACGGCGGCGCGACTCGCGGGCAGGGCGGCTACGGCGATCGCTGAGGTACGGGGTGAGCAGCGGCGCGGTGATGGCAGGGGCAGCGAGCATGGCGCGGGGAATGGCCGGGCGAAGGAGGCCAGCATTGGTCGCGGGGTGGAGCGGGAGGCGCGGCGGTGCAGGCGAGCAGCCGCGGGTGCGTGTGAGGGCGCGTCAGGGACGCGGATCAGCGTGCGGCCAGCAGGCGTCGGCGAGCGCAGCAGTGGCAACAGCAAGCTGCAGCCAGCAACACAAGGAGGGGGAAGCAGCGGGGCGTGGCTGCACACGGGCGGGCGCGCGCGTAGTCGGAGTGGGCGCCGGCCAGGGACGGCGTGGCGAGGAGAGGCGGTTCGAGGCTCGCGCGCAGCCGCAGTAGGCAGGGGCCGGTCATGGCGCAGTCGGTAGTGCGCCGCGGGGTGGCACGGTGCAACAAGCGCGGGATGACGGTGGTGGCGGGGCCGCACGGCTGCGGGGGAAGGCGAGCACTACAAAAAAATACACTTCCGTGATGATACGTGTTTGTCACAGTAGGTCGCTTTTTTTGTCATGCATGTACATCCATGACAAATTTATGACAGAATCAAGATAGTCATATATGTGCTGTCGTAGAAGTGTTCCATGACATTACCAAAATTATCATCACGGAAGTGTCCACTTCCATGACGATAAATCGCGCGTCATAGAAGTGCTTTCGTCAAGGGTGACCGACACGTGGCATCCACCGTAACGAAACACCATTAAGCTACCGGGTCGGGTTTTGGATCCGATAACCCGTTAACAACCCCGACCAATGGGAAATTTCCACGTGTAAAATTCTTATTGGCCGGACGAAACACGTGTCAGCTCGTCAGTGGGTCAGATAGGCACCTATGATACGTCGACACGTGGCATGGCCCAACAGAGGCCCATTCTTGTGAAAAGGCCGGCCCGTTTGACTTGGTCAAAAGGTGGCGGGCCGGCCCATGGAAAGCCTGTTAATGGCCTGTTCGCATATAGCCCATTTACAGCCCACTAACCCAAGGCCCATTACGCCCTATCCGAATTAGGCCCAGTAGCGTCATCTAGGCCATCCAATAAGATTCCAGCCCGTTTTCACTTCTGGCCCATGTATGGCCCATGACGTCTTTCGGCCCATATGAGGCCCTATGTAACTCTTGGCCTATTAACGTCCCGTGGTGAAACTGGCCCGTAATGAATAGTGTATCACTTTACACCCATTAACGGCCCATGGTGAAACTGGCCCATAATGAACAGTGTATCACTTTATACCCATTAACGGCCCGTTATTCCGTTGGGCCGTTTCCAGCCCATGTTATCTTTCGGCCTTCTTAGAGCCCATTTATTCTTGGGCTCATTTCCAGCATTCGTTTACTTATGGCCCGTTACTGTCATTTTCTACTTGTGGGCCAAATTCAGCCCGTGGTTACAGTCGGCCCGTTAATACTTTGGGTCGTTTTCATAGCGTCATCAAATATGGCATATTAACGATGGCCCGTTACGGTCGGCCCATGAACGGACGATTCCAACTCTAGCCCGTTTACGGCCATAATGCGGCCTGTTATTGGCCCATGTTTGGCCAATCGATCATACGGCCCGTATAAGGCCCATTGATGATACGGCCCGTAGAAGGCCCATTGTTTCTACGGCCCGTAGAAGGCCTACTGTTTCTACGGCCCATAGAAGGCCCACTGTTTCTACGGCCCGTAGGAGGCCTAGTGTCACTACAGTAAATATTAGCCCATGGTTATTGTGGCCTAGTTTTAAAAAATAGGTTATTGCAGCCACTAGTTAACCACGGAAAAAGAACTGCAATGACTACAAGCAAACAAATAAACAAGACAACAAGGAAATAAATAAGCAAGCAACTAACGCTAGGCTATCACGGCTATTACACATATTACATCCACTGGGCATCAAAGTTCGCCACCAGTGCAAATATAGGGAACAAAGAAGCATATCATATACACTGGCCGTCAAAATTGGCCACCAGTGCAAATAAACGCGGCAGCAAAACAAGAGCATAACTGAAACAACTTCAGAAGAGCTCAAGAAACGTTATCCTGGGTATCCACCATGCTGGAAATAAGCTTAGCAAGCTGATTAGCTTTGTCCTGTTTGGTGCTAAAATCCTCCAACGCTTGCTATTGCACCAGAAAGTATGCATCTGAATGCTCCAGGGACTTCCGCAGTCCTTCCGCTTCTTGTCGCAGCATAGCTGATCGATGTCTTTCAGCTTGTAGTTGAGACTCAAGAAACCGAACTGATTCAGACAGTGAGTTTGAATAGCTTGTGCAAGCGGTAGTGGCCAGTAACTCCAACACTAAACCAAGACAGGATGTGTCACTATCCTGAACCTTATCTGCATTACTTCCTTTACCGTTTCTTAATAAGGCACTCTTCCCCAATATTCTGTCAGCATTCTAAAAGAAGAAACAAGCAGACACATAACAAGTTTAGCATGTACTAGTATATGAAACTCATTTCGGTGAACCAGTTCATTAGTAAGGTGGACAGGATTAAACTACCAAGTCTTCTATTACCAAGTACTAGTACATAATAAAAGCATCAAACAAACATATATCTATGTCCTATGGTAGCAATGGAATCTTAAATTAGAACAGTTGTTCTTCAGGTTTAGGCACTTGTTCTACATGAACAGAGTACAGTAAGACGCAAGAATATAATACTTAAAAATAGAAAATGAGCTCATAGACCTTACCACATTCTTGGTTCGGGACCAGTACGAAACAAGGCGTTCCTAGTCATCGTCCAGTAAATGTGTCTCAGGAGAACGTAGGGGAATTTGATGAGTTTCTTTGCCGGTGAAGTACGTTTTCTTCAGGTAATTCCGATACTGCCACCAAGCATTCTTGAAGATAGCAGAGGTATTAGCACAGGTTACCTCATCCTGAGTTTCCAAATCGGTGTTCCTCTATAGAGAAAATGGGAAAATTTGCTGTATTATAACCATCATGGAGGTAGGATGTATGGGACGAAGCAAAGTAATTGCCATGAATAATATTACTTACACATAACTCCTGGACAAACACCTGCAACTGGCATTTTCCTTCATCTTCAGTATAATATTTCCAAGATGGGAAGATACACACATACCATTTAACAACATCAAGTGCGATAGATGCTAAACTACGACTAGCTGGTTGTGCTTCCTCCACAGGAATAAGCGTACTAACTGGTGGAGTTGGGGTTCGCCGTGATAGTACTGGCCCTTTGGGCACTGGAACTGCCTTACTAACTGCTCTTGTTTGGGAGCTCTGTGGTGGAGATGGTGCTGTGTCAACAGGAACTAGGTTACTATCGGCTGGGGTTGGGGTTAGATTGGGTGAAGCTGGTTCTCTGTCCATTGTAGTAGGGGTACAATCTGCGAGAGTTCTGGTTATGTGTGGTAGGGCTGGTTCTTGTGCATGTACAACCAGGGTGCTATCTCCACCAAGAGGTAGCATTGTTTTATTTGAAGACCGTGTTTTTAGTCCGCTAGATACTGGCATCACCCGCTCCAATTCAAATGGCTGATAAATAGGAAACATAGTTGAATGTACAGACATTGTATGAGAGACAGATGCAATAGATAGTGTGGAAAAAAGAGGGCATGAAATAGTTGACATGTATATTTTTTAACTAAAACGGATAGCATGACATAATTTCACATATATGATGTCTATCTAAACTGGATAGCATAGCATAACATAATTCAAAGATATGATGAATAACTAAACAGGATCGCATGACATAATTCACCTACATGTTATGTAAGTAATCAGGATCGCATCATTTAATTCACATATGTGATTTATATGCTAAACAGAGGGCATTCGATATGATGTCTGAACTAAGAACATGGTGTTGAATATTGTGTATATGATGTCTGAACTATGCAATTCAAGACACCGTATGCATGATATGAGCAGTATAACCGTGCCAAGTTAGAGCATACACCTCAGTGGGGGAATAGGACTGGTGATCTGTCTCTGAATCCATCTCTGAGGAGCTATCGGGACCCAACAAGCGATCTAGTTCGACAGGTAGCACTATCTGCTCTAAAGGCCTTGTTTTCACTCCAGATTTTTCCATCTCCCACCCAAATGGCTGATTCACAGGAAGAGTAGTTTAATGTACAAACATTGTCAACAAATGGAAATGTAATGAAGAAAAGGATGGGCAAGATATCATTCAAATATATGATGCCTGGTTAAACAGGATGGCACTGCACATTTCACATATATTATGGCTGGCTAAAATACATGAGAGTGCATAATTCCCATATATGATATAGAAACTAAACAGGTGGCATTACAGAACATGTCTAAACTAAGCAGATGACATATATGATGTCAAAAGTAGGCACTGCAAGGCAACATATGCATGATATGACTAACATCATCATGCCAAGGTAGAGCAAACACCTTGGGGGGTAAATAGGAGTGGTCAGCAGCGTCTGAATCTGCCTCAGAACAGATATCTTCCTCTGGATTACAATATGGAGAGGGGTGGGGAGGGTTTGCCATTGAACCCACCATGGAGCGATGTCTGCATGACATTGTATTGCCGCGCAAAACTCTTCTCTTTTTCTCTACATGTTCAGCATGACTGTGTACAATATCTAACCTGCATACGAAAAAATATGGTGAGATTATGTAAGGAGAGCATGCAGAAATTTAGAGTAATGGTAACAACCAGTGGATCGATGTTTTTCCGTCGAACCAAAATAGCCCTAATGGATCGACGTGAATGTATAGTAATAAGTGATGCAACAAGTGTACAACCTCTTTGCCGTAGTCGTGTCGACCTCAGCATCATTGGTTTGGTCGCTGAAGCAGTTGAGGCATAGGTGGCTGTCGGAGGTGTGGAGGAAGATCTGAGGAATCTGTAGATGGCGTCCAGGGCACTGCTCTATTGTGACGGATCGTTCTGTCGTTGGAGCAGCTCTGGTGAGCTATAAGACGTCAAGGCTGAAGCAGCACAAGACAGACATCGTCAATCTCAAGTGGGATTCTAATAGCATCTCCAATAGATGATGTAAAATGGATGTAAAATTAACATCACCAAAAACCACCTGACTACAACAGATGAGGTAAAAACTATTGACTCTGAACTTAACTGTCGAAACTGAAATTTACTGTGGAATCTGAATGCTACTGTCGAAACTGAACGCAATGGTAGCAGAGAGGCACTTGACATGTAGTTTAGGGAGGGCCTGTAGTTCATCTTCAACCGGCACCCCCTAAGCCGCCAGCCACCACCGGCCTCGCCGCCGGCCCCAGCGCCGCCTCGCCGCCACGAAACTCGCCACCGCCGCCCCGACCAGCCCTCTAGGCCCCCACCCCCCACCCTGAACCCTAAGATAGATAGTGGGGTACCTCTCCGGCGAGCCCCCGTCCCCGCTGCGGGTGGTTCTTCCTTAACTCCGGCGAGCCCCCCCCCCCAACCCCTGAAAATCGACTTACCCAAAAGCCAATTCAGTCGACTGAAGTGTGGCTTAATCGGAGCAGAGCAGCAGCACGAGCGAGGGGGAGAGCAGCGGCAGCAGCTGGGCAAGCGAGCGATCGAGCAAGAGCCGGAGCAGCAGCAGCAGATCCGGCTGGTATGGATGCCGCCGCCGAAGGGGCCTCGCACTGGGGAAGAGCCACCGTGGAGATGTTGCCCGCGGCGCCGGCTTCAAGGTAGCCGCTCCATGGGGGTGCGGGATGGATCACCGTCGGCGCCAGGAGGTCGAGTTAAGGAGAAGGTGCGATGCGATGAGTGTACAACCTCTTTGGTGGCGCCGAGTAGGCCTCGGCTTCGTCCGAGGAGTCAGTGAGGATGCTGAGGTTCTGGTGGAGCAGGTTAAGGCGGCGCTGTGGGGATGGAGCAGCCGCGATAGACGAGGCGATCATCGGAGCAGCTCCTTGGAGGTGGAGGACGGGGCGGCTGAACCGGCGGGACGGCGAGATGGATGACGGATCCTCATCCGGGGAGGTGGACGAGGGACGTCGAGCTGTTGCGCTGGACGACGTCGTCGGGGAAGAGGCTCCGGCTGGGCAGCGGTGACATAGCGGACAGAGGAGGGTGGGGTTTCGCGGCTGGAGCGGAGAGGTTATGGCGGTCTGGGATTTCGAATGGCGAAAAGGGGCCGATGGGAGGGGGTGAAGCATGACTTAGGAACGCGCTTGTCCAAAATGTAGGGTGTGTTACAAAAGTACCCCCTATCAATTTGAACTAGCGGCCCTTTCGGCTCAGGGTTAGAAGGGGGATTTCGCGTGTCGGGATTTGGCAGCTGGAGGGAGTTTTCGCGTGCGTTGTAATTTCGGGATAGCAAGACGCGGTTTGTGAAGGCGCCAGTTTTGGGAGCACGATATCTGAATTTTCGGGATATAACAAGACACGGGTTGAATTTTAGGGACAAGCCTAACGTGTAGTAATATTGTACTTGTACGTACCAAATCAATTCGCACTTCCCTCAACAAAAAGAAACGAAAAAAATAAAACTATTCACACCACACAAAGAGAGAGTCTTGCCCCATTTTACTATACAAATGCTATTCAAAGCTACTCCCTCCTTCCATCTATATAGGGCCTAATGCGTTTTTCGATGCTAACTTTGACCAAATATTAGAGCAATGATATATGACATGCAACTTACACAAAGCACACCGTTAAATTCGTCTGTGAAAGGTTCTTTCAATGATATAATTTTCACATTGTGCATGTCATGTACTATTAATCTTGTCAATAGTCAAAGGCGGTCTTAAAAATCTCATTACGCCCTATATAGATGGAAGGAGGGAGTATGAATCCATGTTATGTCCGATTAAATTTTTTCGCTTGCTGTATAATGCATGTAACCTACTCATACCAACATTTTAGTGCATTCCAAATGTCTATACTACCGCTGCAATTCAAACTAAATTTGAATTCGTTTCTCTATTTCAATAAGAATCTATAATCATGATTGTTGCCAACTTCAACCATCATAGTTTCCTTGCTATCCGCCAGATATAAATCAGACGGCCTATAATGCAGGATGGCAGGCACACCATCATCAACAACTCCATTTTTTATAAGAGTAGAGATAAAACATATTAAATGTAGTATACCATGTTCATAACCACACCATGTGTATCACCGTTATATATATTCACACATCCATCGGTTCGAAACACTATGATAAATTCTTCAAATACCTGAATTCGCTTTTTATAATGAAGTATATATGATCTCTATTCGTCTTTTACACCCACACAACCCTCTTATCTTTGTAGCTAGCGCTAACTTTCTCTTGTGCATGCACACGCCCGCATCCCTCTCACCCTCCCTCAGCATTCTCTAGCTCCATCGCGCAAATTCGTCTTTTCACTTTAGGTCGTTCACCCACGGTGTGTGTAGGCCCCCAGCTCCTTCTTTATGGCACACATCGATCGATATGCCTCTCTAGCCAGGTGTGCCTGGCACAAACACGAGCTTCCCCTCTTCTCTTGTCACCGTCCATGCCTCACTCCCACCACTCTTTTCATCGTTCTCGTACTCGCACACTCCTCCCCCTCGATATAGTATGCCTCTCGTACCACCTCCTACATGCATCCCTCTCTCTCTATCCTTCTCCCCGTGGCTCATTTGCTTCTAACACACACATGCATGTATACCGATCGATCTCCCAACATATACCTAGATCGACTTTAACTACCCCCCCATCGATTGACGTACCTCACAAGTTATGTCTCTCCTTTATCTTGCAAAGGGCGATTGATCTTCCTATGTAGTTATGTCTGCTTACCACAGCCACATCGTCCCCCCTCATCATTCGTGCATGCCTCCTGACCCGTCTCTCACACGCACGTGCACAGACAACAAGCAGCCATCTCCTCTCTTATTGATATTGCGGGCGTGCCCTCCGTTTGTCTAGCAAGCCTATCCCACCATTTGTTAGAAGCAACTCCACTACCACCCCCTCCAACACTCTAGCTCTGTCTCTCTCCCAACCTTATTCATCTCCTGCACATATGCATGGATGCCGATCGATCTCCCTTAATACATGAGGCAGATCGATCTCCTTAATACATGAGGTAGGTCTCTCTCCTCCTCCACACATATACCAGCCATTGTACCTCTATAGTTAATTGGGCCTCCCTCTTCCCCCACCACACACTGATAGTCGAGCGCTGCAGGTAAGTATCCATGCCACAAAGACAAACTGCACATGTCCCATCTCAGGTTCCAGTAGGCCAGCCACTCTATATCTTTGACGTGGGTACACACAAATTCGATAGCACTCTTTATCGATCGCACGCGCACACACACACATCATCCCTCTCTTCAATTCTATGGACACCTCAAGCCGATGATACCTCCACTCTCTTCTCGTGGATCGCCCCCTCTATATATATGTTATATCCAGGACTCTATTTCACACACATTGCATATGTTAAATTTTTTGATTGACCCCCCCCCCACAAAAAAAACTCTCAAGAACCCACACACTATATCTCTCTAGGTTTGTATCTCTCTCACACAACCCCACATAGGTGGTGTACGTATACAAGAAGAGAATAGGTGCACCGTGCACGTACTCACGCTTCGTGCCCAGCCACACCCGCGCGGGTACACGGTGGAGATCATTTCTCCGCAGAAGCTGAATTTTGTTTTTGAAACATCAAGTGGCCAGAGACTCGAAAGCTTATTTGCCCATTAGTGACTTGTCAGGGCGGTGGATTTTAGTTTGTACGATAATGCTGCATCCACCTAAAGTAACGAAAGTTCTTACGTAAACTTCCTAGTAATTCCCTCTTCGTAGGTGCAGCATTACTCCTAACATTTGTAATATCAGTTTGAAACTTGTAATATTGCCGTGTCCTATTCCTGTGTTTTCAAAATCCTGCAAATCAAACAGGTCCTGAGTTGGTGATGATGTTGTGCCTCCCATCTTTCACCAATAGCCGTCGGATCTAGATCTGACGCATACAAACCAAGCTTCTCCATTTTTGCAAAAATATGCCCGCACTTGTTCCCTATTTACAAAGAACTCCTTGTCTCTCACAATCTAGGAGTAGAAGGCTGTGGAAAAATCTGGCGCGATGGCCGCTGCCGGAGCTGTCCACCCCCAATCTTAGTGTTCCGTGCAATGCACGGGCATCTACGCACAGGAAATTATGTCGAACAGGGCTAGTTGTAAGCAGGCTAGCTCTACAGCCATGATGATAGTGACTGCAGACGGTGAGGCTGACTATGGTATGCCGAACACGGCGCCTATACTCAGGTATCATCTCCGGCGCAGGGTCTTGTCACTTCACTGTGAGGAGCAGCACGTAATAATTTGACCAAGGGATAGTACAATGCTAGTACTCCTACTACTACATTGGTAGTAGTAGTACTACTAGTACTAGTAGCACCACCGTCTGGATTTAGGAGTACTACCACGTCCACCGGCACCGAGGAACGTCTCCAGGTAGTATTGCTTGAGGCCGCCAGGGCGAGGGGCCGCTTTGACGACAGCTTCGTCTCCTTGTTCGACGAGGTCCTCGCCGGTTTCCTCGACATATTCACCGTCGTCAAGAAGCTTGCGGACGACTTTGATGTAAGCCTCCAGCCGACGCGCCCAGGCTGTGCGATGCCCGCCACCCTCAACGGCCACTATGGTAACAACCTCTTCGACGAATTGGTGGCCCTGCGACTGCCCGCCGTCGCGCCGGAGAATGTCCACCTCGAGGTCGCGCTCGCCGCGCAGCGCCTGGCGCAGCAAGACACCATCGACATAATCACCCACGTCTATGCGCAAATCGTCCACGAGGACTACTACATGCAAGAGGAGGACGATAGGACGCTGGCCTTCTTGGAGCGCAGGGCAACCTTGGACGGCACTGTTCAGAAGCACATTGAGCTCGCCGCCAACGCCGCTGCTCCTCACACGTCGGTTGGTGACCCAGCGCACTAGGGCATGAGGATGTCATTGAACGTTGATGGATCCGTATGTATTTTTATCTTTTCGTCAAATCCATGTAGTAGTATATGATACTACAGTAATTATCTTACCTTTCGCATCAACTTCATAATTTTCGTACGTACTCCATGCATGAACGGCGCCAAAACCAAACTTCTCATTACTCTAGGCAAAATCGTTATTTTCTATCTATCGGTCGCGCCATGGAGTAGAACCAAATTTTACAAGTTACGAGTTCAAAAGGAAAAGCCTTTCGTGTTCGCGTCGCACCCCCACACGGTTGGTCCGGCACACCGCTCAAGCGAGAATGCGTGCGGTGTTGCATTTTCACTTACAAGTGGGACCGCAGTTGAGCAAACCGACTATCGGCAAACCCCCACCCTGCCCACCGTGCGATGGCTGAGAAAACAGGAGGGAGAAGAGATGGTTGTAGCATGGACTCCAAGAAAATTAGTGTCGGATGGGACTCGTGTGGGTGGCGTGTGCCGTACTTCTAGACGTGAATGCTACTGAGTTATGGCCCATGCCACCCCACTATATCGAGCCTATCCTGTTTGGATACTCTAACACAGTTAGAGTTAGAGTTATTTTCTAACCCACTCTAACCCAAATAAGCACCTCTCCACCGGGATAGTTGTGTTAGATGAAAGTAACCCACTCTAACCCTCCCCGTTTGGATACTTTTGGATTATTTGAGCCTACAACTAACCCAAACTAGCTCTAACCCCATGATCCAAACAGGGCCATATCGAGGTACGTAGAACAAATTTCCTGCAGTCCGTGCTCAGCCCTCCTCTGTCTCTCTTCTCAGCCAGCCAGCGGACGCGCGGAGCCCATCGTCTGTTTGCTCACATGCGGCCCAACATGTTAGTGAAAACGCAAGAGGACCCACTGAACTTGCACATCTTTCACCTCGACGTGCTGGTGATGAAAAACATATCCAATAAAGATCTTCGATGGCCGCTTTTGGAGTTACTCAAGAGTAGTAAGATTCTATTTACAGTTTAACCCAAGATGCACATCTCGTGGCTTCAACTACCACTCTATTTTCTTTCATGACACGACCTGGATGCTGGATGTCCCATGTGTCGGCAAAAGGAGGAAGAACCTGACCAAATCTTCGGTTCTGCTATCGGATGAGATTAGTGCACTTGTTGATACTCCTACTAGAATAGAGGCTAGACATGAGACTAGATGCGAGGAAGCAACGTCTACTTCTTTACACTCGAAGAAGAAAGAAGCACGCAAGATCGAGCCTCCGTAGATCAACAATGAATGCATCGAGAAGGCAGTAATCCAACTTACAAGAGTAGTAAAATGTATTCTTGTGGTTCTTGTTTTCTTTGGTCTTGCTTTTCTAGTCAAAATTATCGTTGGAGTTCGTGCAAAACGGAGGTCCGTTTGGGGTTGTGCGTTGGAGTTGGCCTCACAAGTGGGACTGCAGTTAAGGAAACCGACTATCGGCAAACCCCCACCTCGCCCGCTACGCGATGGCTGAAGTTAGAGAAACGACGAGGTTGAAGAGATTGCTCTAGCACGGACTCCAAGAAATAATATGGTGTCAGATGGATGTCGTGGTGGTGGCGTGTGCCGTACTCTTGGACGTGAATGCTTGTTCTGGCCCATGCCACCCTACTACTCCTACTACTTACTCATACTAGTATATACTCCCTCCTTTCTGGTTTATAAGGCTCAATTCAAAAATCTCACCAACCAAGGTAGATGATGAGTGGTGGAATATTTTTTGTAGTTTGCAAAAACACCCAATTAATGCTCTTGTTTTCCTCAAAAAATTATGTTTACGAATGCATTAATTGCAATGCATGCATGCATAAAGTGCATGCATTGGTCAGTTTTCTCTTAATACTTGCATGCAATGATTTAATGCACCCTGAAGTCTGAACATGTGATGGGGAACAACCAAATTGAGCCTTATAAAATGAAAAAACTAAAATTTTGAGATAAGCCCTATAAACCGGAAAGGAGGGAGTAGTATACTAGTATCGAGGATTCGATGTGTTGGTTACGTACAATGAACACATTAACATATGGCTACAGTAAAAACACCCGCCTGACGCGCGAAGCATGTGAAGCTAGTACAAATTTAGAGAAGTGACTCGAAATCCATTCATAAATTTAGTAAGTTTATCACAGGCATATCATTTTATTACATACAACAGGTCATCAACCCACATCGACAACGAGGATACATTATAAATACTAAAGTTTTCACCACACAACAAATAACAAGCCATGAAATGAACTTCAACTCAACCATTCCGCGGCGTTGGAAATGCTTTCTTTGAACCACAAGTGATTCTCTGGGACGGGCCATCTGTTGTCGATCTGGAGACCAACGCAGGACCGATCATCTAGGCTGAAGCGGCCTACTATATCAGTACGACGGTAGGGAACCACCCAAATGTCCGAGGTATGGACACAGTTGCTTCTCATAAATGTGTCAACATCAGTTGGATCGCCTTTCACCATCATCGGATAGTTTTGTCCAAGGAAGAGCGAGTTTTCTCCAAGACTATCAATTATGTGCCAGGGAGAAGGAGTTGGCGCTAGCACACTAGTATCCATCCCGAATACCATGCAACAAGTGTTGGAATAGGTCCGGAGAGTGCGACCATGGGAGACACCTGCTTCCTTACCAGTAACATCATCAGTGGGTTGTATACACACAAGAAGAGGTGACCCATCGGAATTAGTTGCCAGGCGCCACAAAGTATATCGGCGCTGCTCGTCCTCATGCTCGTGATCATCACCATTGTCATCTCCCCCTTGGTTATAAAAATTTTCAAGTATAGGTGGTGGGATGTTCACAGGACTTTGGAAACACAAGAAGAACGTTAATTAGTAAAGGGAAACTTGCTAACCCGCATGCATGTGGATGAAACAATTATAATTACGGTGGAAGACAAACGTACCGAAACTACTAGGATGCCATGCAAAAACAGTGCCACGAGTGGTGGCAGCAAACACAAGGCCCTCGTATTGAATTGCATCACAGTACTCATCCATGTACAAAAACTGATTTTTGAGCAATATCCATCGAGCGGTTGGGAACTCGACAAATTGCTATCTTCCGTAGAAGATAGTCACCATGATCGTATTTGAACGTGCGTACATTACTGGTGTGCTCAACCTCTAGGCAGTGTGCTGAGATTTTTGGAAGTGGAACCCAGTGACGAGTGTACACATTCACAAGTTCCCACTCGCAGTTAGAACCAATGTAAACAACCCAATCTCCATTTGCGCCCGCCCAAGCCTTGCCCTCGAGCGATGGCATCTTAACATCATACGTATCATTATCAAGCGGCATCAACTGGCACAGGGCGAGGCCTCCGTTGTGCCGGCGCCAGTCATCAGGGTCACGGCGAAGAAGATAGGGGAGATCAAACCGCTCCTTGACTCTTGGGTTCTTTGTAATGATGTTATTAGTTGAGTCGAGAATGGGCTTGAACGAACCTTCCATGCTAGCCGAGGTGATGACATCGCACCGATCAATGAGTTCCTCCACCACATCATCTTTCAGATCGAGGCAAGAATAACGGGGTCATTTTCGGCCTGTTCCCTCCATGGAGAAGACGATCGAACAATGGCAGAAGAAAGGGTGAAGGGCTGAAGGAAAATGGAGGAGGGAGAGGAAGAGCGTGCGACAGCAGTTCCAAATCGAGAGGGAAAGGCGAAGAGTCGGTGGACGGTTGAGAGTTTGCCACGGTTCACGAAGAGGCGCCCCGGCCTACACGTCCGTTCGGAAATACTCCTACTACTCACTGTTGTCTCCCTGATATGTTGGAATGGGACCACATGTAAACGAAACATGGCGTGTAATTTCTCGTGCAGAATTCGATCTGGGCGTGTTGGCCCGAGGTGCCGCATTAGTTATCGACCTTTATTTTTTAATGGCGTGCCGATCAGTTTTGAAGCACGACTAACTGGTACTGTACGTGCAGAGGATAACAGCAGGGACCCGCCAAGGTCATGGCAGTACGCAAGGAAGTGCCTCCTTATTTCAAGCCAATAAAAAAATGGCTCCTCCTAGTGGATTTCTGACATCTGGGTCCCATGCCATTGTCAACGTAGTCAATAAACGAGAGAATTGCACAACGAGTGGCTGACACCAGGGACCCAGCAGCTCGCCCAGTTATTTTTGTTTTGGGTTAATTTGATAGATGCCACTCCAAATCTGGTGTATCCAAGAAATGCCACTGCAATTTCCAAACTTTGAAAAATGCCATTTCATGCCATTTCTAGTGGCATTTTTCGAAGTCTGGAGTGGCGTTTTTCAAAGTTTGCAAACTGCAGTGGCGTTTTTCAAAGTTTGCAAAATTGCAGTGGCATTTTTCAAAGTTTGGAAATTGCAGTGGCATTTTTATGAATCGCCATAATTGGAGTGGCATTTATCTAATTTGTTTTTGAGACGGAAGCACGGTGTCAACTGGGCTGTGCGGGAAACTCTGGCCTGTCTAGACAGCCTTTTCTTTTATGTTTACCACAGACCAGCCCAGTAGTTTTTTTTTCTTTCTGAAAATGGTTAGCCCAGTTCTTTTGTGATTTTTCAAGTAAGTCGCTTCATCAGGCCTGCTGGGCTGCAAATCTTTCAAGACGAGGAGAGCTTCATTCGGCTGGCCGAGAAAATGGCCTATCAGTAATGAGAAATGGGCTGTACATTTTTAAAACACATCAAACCGGCAATTATTTTCAAATATCTTTTTTTCATTTCAAGATTTTAAATTGCATTGATTTTTATGTGTCGACAATTTATTGGATTTTATATTTATATACATTTATTTTTAAAATTAGTCTGAATGTGACTCGAAACTTCGTGATTAAAAATAGTTCAGACCGCACCGACATATGCAAAATTTCGTATAATTTTTTAACCGTGGCCACAATATGGGCTATAATGCTAACATAAAGAATATGGGCTCCAAAAAAACCCGTAAGAGTTAGCAAATGGGTTGTAAATTATTTGAAATAATGGCAGATGGGTTGTATGTTGTTTTCCACAGATTTGAGGCTTTCCACAGATGGCCTGTATACTGTTGGATGTCCATCCAACGGCCGTCGTGCTTCTTCAATCTCTGCTCTTCCTACTCCAGCTGCTCAAACAAGCGCCGGCGGGACTGCTTGCTCGCTCCTCCCCGCGGCCGGCTGTGCTGCCGCGCAGGCCTCACCGCCCCACCATACTCCCATCGCTGGCCTAGCCATCCCTCTACTCACCCACACCTGCTGTTATTCTCTGGCGACGGCACACGAACCAGTAAACCCTCGTACAGTCGTACTCCCCTCCGTGTGGGAAACAAAAACAACGGGTGAGTCTTCCCTGCCTCCGTGTCGTTCCCTTCCTAGGCCTTGCCGTCGTCCACCGCCCTGGTGCTCTCGGCGTGGCGTGGTCAACGACCGACATGCATCTGAAGTGCACTGTACGTGGAGAGGCTAACAGCTGGGTCCATGGCCGCATGCAAGGAAATGCCTCCTTATTACGCGTAAAATAATGATTTCCTCCACCTGACATCTGGGACCCACCGAAACGGCCTCTGTATTTCGCGAAAAAAAAGTTACCGCCGCTGACAACTCGGACCCACCGGCTATATCTTCGCACGCAAGGAAGTGCCTCCTTATTACGCACAAAAAAATGAATAATCCCGCTGCTAGCTGGGACCTAGTATAGTGGGCCTACTAAGTTGACGGGGATGAAGGGCTTTGTCAACTTCGTCAATATGCACGATTCTAGCTCGACTGACCGTACGATGTCCATCCAACGGCCGTAGTGCTTCTTCAACCTTTGGTCTTCTTGCTCCACCGCCCAAAGCAGCGCCGGTCGTGCCGCCTGCTCCTGCCTCCCGTGGCCGGCTATGCTGCCACGGAGGCCTCACCACCCCCATACTACTCCCACCGCTGGCCAGGCCATCCCTCCACTCCACTCACCCACACCCCCTGTTATTTTGTGGCGACGGCAGCGCAGCCGAACGAGTGAACCCTCGTACTCCTCTCCGCGTGGGCATCCACTGCCGTGTCTTCCCCGGCTCCGCGTCGTCCCCTTCCTAGGCCTCGCCGTCGTCCACCGCCGTGGTGCTGTGGCGCAGCGTGGTCAATGTGGTCAACGACCGAATTCCATCGGAAGAATACTGTATGTGGAGAGGCTGACAGCTGGGTCCACGGCAGCCGCAAGGAAGTGCCTCCTTATTACGCGGAAAATAATTATTCCTCCACCTCACAGCAGGGACCCACTGGACGCACACCAGTATATCACGAAAAAAATGTTTGCCCCTGACTGCTGGGACCCACCCGACGGGCCACCGTATTTTGCGAAAAAACGGTCCCCCTGCTGTCAGCTCGGACCCACCGGAAGTGCTTCCTTATTACGCACAAAAAATGAATACCCCCTGCTAGCTGGGACCCACCTTAGTGGCAGGCTGACTTGTGGGCCTACTAAGTTGACGGGGACGGAGGGCTTTGTCAACTTAGTCAATATGCACGATTCTAGATCCAGTGACCGTACGATGTCCATCCAACGGCCATAGTGCTTCTTCAACCTCTGGTCTTCTTGCTCCAGCCACCCAAACCAGCGCCGGTCGTGCCTCGTGCTCCTACCTCCCGTGGCCACCTGCGATGTGGCGGAGGCCTCACCGCCCCCTACTACTCCCACCGATGGCCAGGCCATCCCTCTACTCACCCACACCCCCTGTTATTCTGCGGCGACGGCAGCCTCACACCGCAGCAAACCAGTGAACCCTCGTACTCCTCTATGCGTGGCATCCACTACCGCGTCTTCCCCGGCTCCGCATCGTCCCCTTCGTAGGCCTCGCCGTCGTCCACTTCCCTGGTGCTCTCGGCGCGGCGTGGTCAACATGGTCAAGGAACGGCTTCCATCGAACGTGGACTGTACGTGGAGAGGCTGACAGCTGGGTTCACGGCCGCAGCAAGGAAGTGCCTCCTTATTACGTGCAAAATAATTATTCCTCCACCTGACAGCGGGGACCCACCGGACGGGCCACCAGTATTTTGCGAAAAAATCTTTTCCCCCTGACTGCTGGGACCCATCGGACGGGCCACCGTATTTCGCAAAAAAAAAACGTCCCCCCCTCACGGTCAGCTTGGACCCACCGGAAGTGCCTCCTTATTACGCACAAAAAAATGAATACTCCCCTGGCTAGCTGGGACCCACCTTGCTGGGAGGCTGACTTGTGGGCCTACTAACTTGACGGGGACGAAGGGCTTTGTCAACTTAGTCAATATGAACGATTCTAGCTCAAGTGGCCGTACGATGTCCATCCAACGGCCGTAGTGCTTCTTCAACCTCTGGTCTTCTTGCTCCAGCCGCCCAAAGCAGCGCCGGTCGTGCCGCATGCTCCTGCCTCCCGTGGCCGGCTGTGCTACCGCAGAGGCCTCACCGCCCCCTACTATTCCCACCGCTGGCCAGGCCCTGCGGCGACGGCAGCCTCACACCGCAGCTGAACCAGTGAACCCTCGTAGTCCTCTCCGCGCGGGCTTCCACTGCCGCGTTGTCCCCTTCCTAGGCCTCGCCGTCGTCCACCGCCGTGGTGCTCTCCGCGCGGCGTGGTCAACGTGGTCAAGGAACAACTTCCATCGGAAGAGTACTGTACGTGGAGAGGCTGACAGCTGGGTCCATGGCCACAGCCCAGTTTTTTTGTGATTTGCCAAGTAAGTCGCTTTGTCAGGTCTGTTGGGCTGCAAATCTTTCAAGACGAGGAGAGCTTTCATTCGGCTGGCCGAGAAAATGGCCCATCAGTAATGAGAAATGGGTTGTACATTTTTAAAACACATCAAACCAGCAATTAGTTTCAAATATCTTTTTTTATTTCAAGATTTTAAATTACATTAATTTTTATGCATGGAGAATTTGTTGGATTTTATATTGATATACATTTATTTTTAAAATCAGTTTGAATGTGAGTCGAAATTTCGGATTAAAAACAGTTCGGACCGCACTGAAATATGCAAAATTTCGTATAATTTTTTAACTGTTGCCACAATATGGGTTGTAATGCTAACAAAAAGAATATGGGCTCCAAAAAAACCTTAAGAATTAGCAAATGGGCTGTAAATTATTAGAAATAATGGCAGATGGGATGTATGTTGTTTTCCAAAGATTTGAGGCTTTCCTAAAAAAAAAGGTTGACGCACAAGCACTGACTGTTGGATGTCCATCCAACGGCCGTCGTGCTTCTTCAATCTCTACTCTTCCTGCTCCAGCCGCTCAAACAAGCGCCGGCGGGACTGCCTGCTCCCTCCTCCTCGCGGCCGGCTGTGCTGCCGCGCAGGCCTCACCGCCCGACCATACTCCCATCGCTGGCCTAGCCATCCCTCTACTCACCTACACCTGCTGTTATTCTCCAGTGACGGCAGACGAACCAGTAAACCCTCGTACAGTCGTACTCCCCTCCGCATGGGAAACAACTGTCGAGTCTTCCCTGCCTCCGTGTCATCCCCTTCCTAGGCCTCGCCGTCGTCCACCGCCCTGGTGCTCTCGGCGCGGCATGGTCACGGAACGACTTCCATCGGACGTGGACTGTACGTGGAGAGGCTGACAGCTAGGTCCACGGCCGCAGCAAGGAAGTGCCTCCTTATTACGCGGAAAATAATGATTCCTCCACCTGACAGCTGGGACCCACCGGACGGGCCACTGTATTTCGCGAAAAAAATGTTTCCCCTTGACTGCTGGAACCCACCAACTACATCTTCGCTCGCAAGGAAGTGCATCCAGGCAAAAAAAGATTCGCCCCCTGACTGCTGGGACCCACCAGCTACATCTTCACAGGCAAGGAAGTGCCTGATAGTCGGGACCCACCTAGTCGAAGCGTACGTAGCGTTGTCATTCTGGTCGCGAACGTGTACGTACATACCGGTCGATGTAGCGGCACGCACGTGTCGTAGTAGAGGCACGCATGTGTGGTAGTAAAGGCACGCACGTAGCATGTACACGTACGTATAGCGGCCAGGGTGCAAGAAAGAAAATACGGCCACGTATGTGTACATACGGGCGGGGTCTTGAACGCCTACTCGCGCATACGTACGACGAGGGCTCGTGTACATGGATGGGTCAGAACGGAGAAACAACGTCGTCGTCGTCGTGTTCATGGGGAGGAAACGGAATGCATCGTGTTCATGGGGAGGCAACGGAATGCGTCATGTTCATGGGGAGGCAACGGAATGCGTCGTGTTCATCGGGAGGCAACGGAACACGTGGGAGCCAACCGGCTTGGTTGGAACAGAATGCGTGGTCGTGTTCATCGGGAGGGCTTGGACAGAACAGGCGATGGAAACGAGGCCTGGCGTACCGCACAACGGAGGAAACGGACCTCCTACGTTCGGAACGGGGTCCTGTTGATCGGGAGGGGTCTGGCATACCGCAAAACGGAGGAAACGGACCTCCTACGGTCGAAACAGGGGTCCTGTTCATCAGGAGGGGTGTGGCGTACCGAAAAACGGAGGAAACGGACTTGTGTTGGAGTGCTACGGTCGAAACGGGGGTCTTGTTCATCGGGAGGGGTGTGGCGTACCGCAAAAAAGGACTCCACGGGAGACAGTTCATCTCCACCGTCGACCCCCTCCAGCCTCCACGAGCTACTGTTCATCCACCGTCGACCTCCTCCAGCCTCCACCTGCGACTGTTCATCCACGGGCTCCTGTTCATCCAGCCTCCACCGCGCGCTACTCCACCGGCTACTGTTCAACCAGCCCTCTCCATGGGCTCCTATTCAACCACCCCTCCACAGGCTACTATTCATCCTGCCCTCCACCGTCTACTGTTCATCTTGCCCTCCACGGGGTGGTCCTATTCATCCAGCCCTCCACGGGGTCCTGTTCATCCAGCCCCAACCGGCTCGATCGATCGGGGTCCTGTTCATCCAGAGGCAACAGCACGGGGTCATGTTCATCCACCCCCACCGGGAACTGTTCATCCAACCCCCCCCCCCCGCAATGCTCACTGTTCATCCAGAGGCAGCATCAATCGGCTTCAATTAGCAGCAGTAGCGAAGGAATCGCTCGATCGGGTTCAGTTAACAGCCATCGATCGATCGCTCGGGTTCAGTAACGCGTAGCCTGCAGTGCAATCGCTCGGGTTCAGTTAGAGCCCAACGCCTCGCTCGGGTTCAGTTAGAGCTAACGCCCCGCACACACGCGCGTACGTGTACGAGAGAAACGCGCATCGCTCGGCCCCGACCTCCCACCGTAACCGGGAACTCCCCTTAAATTTTCCTCCCCCTCGCTTCTACCATGGTTTTTTCCGTCATGGACGGCCCAAAGAATGTCATGCAGCTGCGTCTCCGGCCTGCCCAGGACGAAAAGCCCATTTTCTATCATGATTTTTTGTCATAGAAGTAGGAGCCCACCACATCTATGATGATACTGGGTTTTGTCTCAATTATCGTCATAGAAGTGTCATATGTATGACAAAAAAAATTTGTTCGGCCCAAAATGTCACGGATGTGTCTTTTTTTTGTAGTGGAGGCTGCAGGCGGCGGCGATGGCGTGTAGCGATGCGAGCAGTAGCAGCAGTAGGCGCACCTAGGTGCGGGAAAGCGCGCACAGCGGTGAGCAGCAATGGTCGTGGGCATCGGCGGCAGGTCGGGGCGAGGCGGGGCGCAGCTAATGCGGGCGCAGGCGCAGTAGTAGCAACAAACGCGGGGCACGGGCGCGGGGGAGTCACGGAGGCGCGGATGTGGGCGCGTGCAAGCGTTGCTAGCGGCACGACGATGGGTCAGCAAGCACGTCGACGGGGGCGACGTTCGACGGTGGCTATGGGTGGTGTTCGGCAACAGGAGCATAGGAGAAGGGGGGGGGCGTGCGGCTCACCGGGAGTGTGTAGTTGTGCAAAGCGTGCTCGAGGGAGGCCCGGGGAGGCACCGGAGCTCGGATCCACGACCGAGCTGCGGTGACGACCGACGACGAAGACGGAGGCGATGCAGCGGCTCCCCGACTCGATCCAACGGTGTAGTCAAAGGAGCAGAAGGCGACGGAGCCCGTGGACCTGCCGGCTTGATATGGGGAGGATGCTAGCAACGCGGGCGGCGAAGAAACGAGAACGGCACGGGCATCCATGGGTGGATCTGGAGGAGGGGAAAAAGCAAAAGGGAGAGGGACGAGTGGGCGTAGTGGGAGGGGAGACGTCCCCGAGGCGCCGGGGTGCCGCCCTTATCCTCTCCGCGGCGATGCCGGCGAGGTGGTCCGGCGTGGTCTTGCCCCTGTAGCGATGGGGTCGGAGGTACAGTGAGGGGAGGGGATCGACCACGGGTGTGGGGGTTGGGCTGGGCCAAAGTTGTTAGACGGGCCAAAGTGCATAATGGCACTAGAGCCCATTAACACATAGTAGTTAGGCCTTTTCTTTTTATTTTCTTTTTATTCTATTTATAGAATTTGTTTGCAATATTTTGAGCTGCCAATTGAGCTTTGTAAAAATGTGGAACTTGGCCACATAAATACATTGCAATAATTGGCACTATCACAAAAAGTTTGTGAGGAGTTTGAATTGATTTGGATTTTTCACAAATGGAAAAGTATAAGAAAAAGCTGGTTTGGAACTGTTTTAATTTCCAAAGGAAATTAAATATCTCAAATGAGGTTGAATCATTCATGACAATTAGTTAGCGAATATTTTCAACCCATCAAACATTTTTGCTTGACAGTTTGAAGAAATAAGAATTTGACTTTTTTGGTGATTTGAATTTTACCTGTGTTTGAAACAAGTGAGGTTTAGCAAGAGTAACAGTGGTGGCATGGCATCATTAACAGAGGATTACTATAGCTTAATTATCCGGGAGTCACAATTCTCCTCCACTACAAGAAATCTCGTCCCGAGATTTAAGTGGTGGAGTAAGGGGAAAGACTTGGGAAGCGCTGAGCTCAACACAAGATAGTTACCTAGGGACTATCTCAATGAACGTAGCAAAGAGGCATCTCTCGAGTTGAAATTCAAGAAAGTCATCGAGAGCAAGGTAAGATGGTGCAATAAGAAGCTTCAATCGGGTAGGCAATCATTCGTTTCCTGAAACAGAGCTTGAAAGGGTTTCAGAGCGACGGGAATAAGTATTTTATCTGATACCAGAATTGGTGATCTCTCGGAAGGTGGCTCGTGAATTACATACGAGATCAAGCGTGGGGAAAAACTTGTGGAGAGAGGGGTATACATGAGAGTCACATTTCGATCTTGTGGAACTGTGGGTTATGGGCCCACCATGTGGGTTAAAAGTAGAAAGGGGGCCGATAGCAAGGCATGTCAGATGATAGATTGTCAGTTATGTTGCCAACAACGTTGGTACCAAGGGCGAGGGACGAAGAGAACTATTTTCCTGCTCGTTGAACAAGGCGGACCAATAGGCAAAGTTCTCGTCCATCCGTGGTTACCGGAATGCCATCAACAAAAGCAACAGGGTCTTACTGACAAGGTTGTGCGGCAAGGTGTTTACATAAGCGGAAGAATATTACTGCTTAGATCATATAGATCACCAGAAAGGTTAAACAAAACAATGGAAAGGAAAAGGTGACCATCAGATTAAACAGAACAATGGAAAGGAAAATGTGTTTAAACACATATTTCGGGGGTATATCCTTCCCAAGGACTAGCAGAGCATGACATCCAAGATAGGATAGAAAGTAGCAAACCATTTAGGTAAGGGGAGAGGAATTTCATGTCATTACCCATACAACAGTGTTCGAATAAATGAACAAGAAGCATTTAGCATTGCGCTCCCAAGGTTCTTAATGATGTTTTACCACAGTCATGCTTCGGGATAGCATTGACATAGTCATTTTTTAAAGGCCGGACCTTGGGAACACAAAGGATCCATCGGGAATTACTGGAACACCTCATGCAATTTTATCAGGAAAAAGATGAGGAGGTGGCCGATGGTTTCAGCAATAATCCATCGACAAGTCAAAAAGGATGTATTTCCAAAATTTATATTAACAAGATTGTGTTGGGGGGCAAGAATGTTGTCGATGATAACCTAAATCATTGAGGGGCGAGGATTGTATTTCTCATCATGAATTCAATTGATATACTGGAAGAGCTCAGAATGTTGATGATGATCACGACACATTTGTTGAGAGATTTCATGAAGATGTAAATCGAATGGTGACGGCATCAATCTTAGGGAAAGATGAAGCGAAAGGTTATTGGAACCACGAATACGCCACAAACTGGAAATCAAGCTTGCTGTTCAAGGCAAAATGATATGACGAGGAATACGGACGTAAGCTTAGCTCATCGTCGAAAATTGTGCTCTAGGAAGAAGGACCAGGTATCACAGTTAAAATTTAGCACGATAATGATATAGCCAACTAGGCTAGGAATGACTTGAAGGATTACTACACTCATAAGCAATGAAAATTACTTAGAGTTATTGAATGGAGTGCGGAATTGATTCACTTATCGATGTCCTCGAATGACTAATAACTCAGATCTCAGGGGAAATCTGAAATTAGTGAGAAGCAATACTAGATGAAGACTCATAGGAAGCAACATAGTCCTTTGATATTCTCGAGGTACCGGAGGGTAATACTCAAAGGAAGATCAAAATAGAGGTTGCGGATATGCCTTGATCTGCAGAAGACAAGTGCTTTAACTTGTCCGAGAAATGGAATCAAAGAAAAACAATCATGGTCAGAACCACGGTTGCAAAGGATTAATTCACAGATACTGGATGATATTATATCAAGGAAGTTATTATGACAAGAAGCTTACATGATAGGATCTACATCGTGTCCATGGGAATGAACACAAAGTTCAAGGTCGACTCCCACTTTTCTAATGCATAACCTTTCATCCACTCCCTCTTTTGAAAATGGCATAAGTGTTGGAAGTTTTACCTGGTAAAAACCAGATGAGTATGACCTGTGAAATCTTTTGGGCTCACACAGATTAGGTAAGGCATTGGATCAACCCATCGGGGCATCTTAGGAACATATGCCACAAACTTCAGGAGTACACAACACAAGCTCGACAGTAGAGCATGGTTGGCCAAATCAGAGAATACAAATTACCAAAGGCATTATGTATCCGAGGAAACGCTCACAAGGTTATTAATTATGAAGGACACTGTCAGATAAAATCCAACAGAGGAGCTGGTGGTCCACAAGGGATCTGATGTGAGCATCGCTACCCAACCAGAAGAAGAAAGAATGCAAGGAGATCAAATTGTAGAAACAATTGACTAATTCAAAGCTCAATTGCAAAGGAATTATGATTTTCAAATCAAGGGATCAGAAGCAAACGCTCTGATCAAGGATGGATAAGTTGAAAAGACTTAAGGGCACAATCGACCGCCAATTTGATTGATCGAGGACCAGCTCAGGTTCAAAGTGACGCCTAAGTCGGACAGATAATTTATAAGGATCGACTGATGATTGCGTGTGTCAGTGTCAAAACCGGCGGATCTTGGGTAGGGGGTCTCGAACTGTCCGTCTAGGCGGATGGTAACAGGAGGCAGGGGACACGAAGTTTTACCCAGGTTCGGGCCCTCTTGATGGGGGTAAAACCCTACGTCCTTCTTGATTAATATTGATGATATGGGTAGTACAAGGGTAGATCTACCACGAGATCAGAGAGGCTAAACCCTAGAAGCTAGCCTATGGTATGATTGTGTGTTGTCCTACGGACTAAAACCCTCCGGTTTATATAGACACCGGAGAGGGCTAGGGTTACACAAGGTCATTTACAAAGGAGGAGATATACATATCCATATTGCCTAGCTTGCCTTCCACGCCAAGTAGAGTCCCATCCGGACATGAGACGAAGTCTTCAATCTTGTATCTTCATAGTCTAACAGTCCGGCCAAAGGATATAGTCCGGCTGTCCGGAGACCCCCCAATCCAGGACTCCCTCAGTAGCCCCTAAACCAGGATTCAATGACGATGAGTCCGGCGTGCAGTATTGTCTTCGGCATTGCAAGGCGGGTTCCTCCTCCGAATACACCAAGGAAGAATTTGAATACAAGGATAGTGTCCGACCCTGCAAAATAAGTTCCACATACCACCGTAGAGAGAATAATATTTCCACAAATCTAATTTGCTGACTTGTTTTGGCAACACGACCTTATGCCATGGCCCGGTGATTATTCGAATCGTTTCCTTTAACTAGCCCTACACATAACGCGAGGCAGTTTTTTGACATGTCTTGTCAAAGCAGAGATCGTGTTCCCCTAATTACGGGATTCTCATCAATACGGTCGTGGGTAACCAAACCATGTCTAGGACTCCTAGATTATAGGCAAGTCCCTAACGGCTACAGAGAGGATGCTTGATATTCACCCTCTTTATAAAGGGACAAGGCTTTTACTTTTTTCCCTCCCGTGCCCAATCGAATCCTTCCCCCGCCTCGAGTTCTAACACCCAAAGCCCAGGTCAGGTGTTCCGGACCTTCAATCATGTCCGAATCTAGCCTTCAAGGCCGGTGGATGCCCTCCTCCATTACGGAAGAAGACATCAATAAGTTGAGGGAGGCCAGATACCTGACCGCCGAGGTTTCGCATCGGCTGCCTGCCCGAGGGCAGGTCGTCCCTACTCCTGAACCCAACGAAGACGTCGTGTTCATCTCCCACTTCCTCCGAGGTCTAGGCCTCACTCTAGATCCCTTCGTTAGGGGGTTGATGTTTTATTATGGGCTAGATTTGCACGATCTAGCCCCGGACTCCTTTCTCCATATCTCGGCATTTATTGTCGTATGTGAGGCCTTCCTCCGCATTACCCCTCACTTCGGCCTGTGGCTCAAGACCTTTGGTGTGAAGCCGAAGATGGTCGAGGGGTAGCACGCAGCGTGCGGAGGCACATTAATAAGCAAGATCGCTAGAGCTCCATGGCCAAAGGGTTCCATTCCAGAGGTGTCCAGATTATGGCAACGGGAGTGGTTTTACATCACAGCTCCCAGAAGTGCCAAGTAGGCGGCTGCCCCCGCTTTCCGCTCAGGCCCTCCACCACAACTGATGTCATGGATTAACAGAGGGCTGAGCTGGGGTCCAGCCAAGGACATGCATGTACTGCAGAGCCGCATTCGAGATCTCTTTGAAGGAGATTTTAGTTTGATTATGGTAATGCAAGTCATGCTGGTTCGACGAATCCAGCCATGCAAACGCCGGCCCCTCCGCATGTGGGAGTTCAACCCAGAAGGACTGTGCGCTATTCAGAATTTCCTCGGCCTGACGCACAAGGAGATGTATAAATCATTCTTCGGACCCCAGATAGAGTGTTCGGACACTACCGAGGAGGTGGGCCTGAGCAGCAACCGCACCGCCGACCAAGTAAGTTATCCTCTAGCCGAACACACCGTCGTTCATTTATCATGACGTCATTCTGAGAAATTGCTCTTTGACCAGGACTAGATAACAAAGGCAAAGATGATCCGGTGTTCGGTCCCCCTTCCGGAAGGCTTGGAGAATCCGATGCTGGAAAAGATGCTCGAGCTAGCACCTTGCCTGGAGCCCTCATAGGAAGATAAAGGGGGGAATAAAGGGGGCGAAAGCGGGCCTCCACCGCTACCCATTCCAACCAAGGGAATGGGAGCCTCCGTGAGGGAGGATAACCCAGGGGAGGAATCTGGTATTCTCTCACCCCGGGGAAGGAAGAGGACTACCCCTGAAGATCCGGAAACCACGGTTTCCAAACGGGAGAAGAAGTCTCCACGAGAGGGTCCTGCCTTGGAGGGTGCTCTTGCCGCACAAAGTCCGCACGGGGATCTGCCCTCTAACGAGATGTAAGTAATCAAAAAGTACTTTAATAGTGAAGATATACTACTTCACTTCTGAGGAAAATAACCGAAGCATTTATCTAGCAGTTTGGATATTAGCCCTTCTCAGCAGAGCTCGTCTTCGGGGGATCTTCTTCCGGAGAAGATGGAGAGCGAAATGCCTCCCCCAGACTCCCCCGCTCAAGAAGCGGGTGACCTTGAAGTGTTGTCACTGAGGGCCTCTCCGGATCCGGGGAGGCCAGAAGATAATCCTATAGTCACCCGAAGTCCTCAGCGTCCAACTCTTGAAGAGAGCAAACAAAAGAGTCCGACACCGTCTGGTATGAGGTTGGACGTACTGAGGGAGCTGTTGGAGCGAGCGGCCATCTCAGAAGAACACCGTACGTTAATGGGTACGGTGATGGAAAGAATTTCGTCCGCCGAAAGCGGATTGCATGAAGCCTTTATGAGTCTACTAACAGGCGTTGAGGTACGTGATACTTTTTGATAGTACCACACATTTTTAGGTGTGCCCTGTATAGATAGTAGCCCTTGAGACTCTGGTTTTCGTCGAGAACGGCGGAGAACAGAGGATCATAGTCCCAGGTAGTAACCAAACCGCCTTAATGTGCAGGTGGTGGAAGCTCCGGTGTGGCAGATGCCGACATCGAGCTTGTTAACAAGCGACTTGATGAGGCACAGGGTAAGTAATGCTTTCTGGTGAATGTCACATAGTAAGAGCAGCATGATGCCAGTACCTTTAATATGTTGTGACTGCAGATGGAGCTGCCACCGTGGAGACCCTTTGGGCGGAACTTGCCCGAGCCAAAGAACAAGCAAGGAGTAGTAATGCGGCTGCTTTGAAGGTGGCCGAAGAGTTGAGGGCCGAGAAGGCCGCGCATTGCGAGAGCAAAGATAAAATGGCCAAGATGGCTGTAAAGTTAAAAGACACTGCCGACCGTTGCTAGTTCCTTGAAGAAGAAAACCGAGTGAAGGCAACGGACCTTGAAAAGGCCACGATGACGACCAAAGACACCCGCTCTGCTATGAGAGTGAAGAAGGAGGAGCTGCGTGAAGCCGGGGATATTGCGGCTGGGAAGCCCTTCATGCTGCGGAGGAAGTTCGGAGATCCACGATATGCCCCTCTGGATCAGCTGTGGAGTTCGGCAGACGCATATATGGACTTGGCGGCGAGCGCTGTCGATGTGGCCAAATACTTCCAAGATCAAACAGATCGTGAAGTGGACAAGCTGTTCTGGTCGCAATTTAACGTTCCAGAGCATCCGCTTCCATTGACTGATCAGCTAGCCAAATGGGCCGAACTCAATAGGTTGTCCGGACTCACCATGAGGTATGTCGTGGATCAGCTGTGGCCGGAAAAGCCGAAGCCGAACAGCTATTTCAGCTTAGTGCAGCAGTTCCTTGGCGCGGTGTCGCGCATCAATGTGATGAAGAGGTCGGCGTGCATAGAAGGCTCACGGATGGCCCTTGCCCGTGTTAAAGCATATTGGGCGGAGATGGATGCTACCATTTTTGTGGCGCAGGGTTCGGCCATAGGCCGAGTGGCTGCCGAGCACTATTTCGAAGAGGTTCTCGAGGGTGCTCGTTTGATAGAGGCCCAGTGCTCGAAGAATATTATGTTTGAGTGACATGTATTCCCATTGTAATCACAATGTTTTTATGAAATTTATAAGGCTGTGTTTATACTTTTGCCTGAAAGTAATATGATGCCTCCTGTGCGGTCGTTTATGTATACATGTGTATAACCTGAAAGATTGCAGTCATCGGCTTCAGTCCCCACGCATATAATGCGGAGGTGTTCGTAGAAGACGCGTGTTCACACTTAACCCAACGTCTTGGCCCTATTAAGGAGGTGATAGCACAGCAAACGAGGCAACCAGACTATAATGCTTTAACACTTTCACTTAGCCATAGGAGTTTGACGGTGGGGCTACTATATAGCCCCTGGTGGCTCCGCACTCTCCCGAATTCAGGGCGCGTACATGCCTGGCTGAGAAATAGCCCTTCGTTAAGGCAGAGGAATTCAAACATTCCGATAGGTCATCGAGTGGTTGACCAGTCTCACGCTATATCCTGACAGTCAGTTTTCGGCTTTCTCTACTGAGGTGCTTGTCCGGATGACCCGGGGCACAATCGCAGTAGTTCTCCTAGTGCTACCTTAGCCGATAGAGCGGAACGTAAGGTACCAAAACATAGGAGCCGGGCAAACCCAACATTTGACCAAAGACATGATTCGGAGCTGATGCATATAAGGCCAAACTCGCGACGCCGAACACTCCCTAAGGTATTTGGTCTTTATGATATAAACCGGGCCTAAATAGTGCCCTTTGTAAGAAGCCCTTGGTGTCCAGGTACGTGCATTATTCTGACGTGGCCACATGCCAAGACGCTAGCATCCTTCTCAATTGTACTGAGAATCCGAGGGATGTGTATCAACAAGAGACAGTAAAAAAGGTTGATGTAGGGTCTTAATCTAAAAAGAATCCTTGGGACGGGTCCCTGTTGCACGTCTGTGCCTGTGTCTCCGTTGTGCCGTATCCTGGACGGGTGTAGCACGGTGGTCATCTATAAAAGATAGGAACTTAGGTGAAAAGTTGTCATGCAAAAAGGTAGGTTTTAAAGAAACCATGTAAATTTCAAGATGAGTAAAAATTGCCACTTGTTTGCGCGCGTTGAGCCCCTTGTGTTTGTGATAGGGGTGTGGCCATCAAACCTGTACAAATTTCATATAGCTGCGCCGGACTCGTCTAACCGTGTCTGTGGTCTTGACGACCTATCGAATACTTTAGTTGGTGAGGCCGTTGTAGTGTGTGGCTGCCGAGGCAACCGCACCCTCCTCGGCGCGCAGGGATCGCTCAATATTTCCATTTACTGTAATGATGCCACGTGGACTGGGCATCTTAAGCGTGAGGGAAGCGTAATGCGGTATTGCATTAAAGCGAGCGAGAGCTTCGCGTTCAAGTAGTGCTTGATAGCCACTTTGGAACGGAGCAATGTGGAAGGTTAAATTTTTGCTACGGAAGTTATCAGGGAAGCCGAATATAACTTCTAGTAGCAGGGAGCCCGTGCAATGAGCCCCTGGGCCTGGCGTTGCTCCTTTAACGGTAGTATTGCTGAGGTAAATTTTCGTTGGGTCTATCCCCATTTTGCGGATTGTGTCCTGATATATCAGGTTTAGACTGCTGCCACCGTCCATCAGGACTCGTGTGAAGTGGTATCTGTCAATTATTGGGTCTAATACCAAGGCAGCCCATCCTGCACGTCGGATACTTGCTGAGTAATCCCGATGGTCAAAAGTGATCGGTTGAGACGACCAGTGGCAGGACTCCGCGGTGATAGGCCCTTGGGCATATTTATCTGGGAGTGCCGCTTTGTTTATCCCCTTGATCACATGTAACACGTTTACTGTTTTGACTTCTGGTGGAAATTTCTTTTGTTCCCGAGTGTCTTGCTTGAGAGTCTCATCCTCGTCTTCGCTTGGTGTATCCTCCCCCTTCTGTACGGCGTTGAGCTTGCCGGACTGCTTGAAGACCCAACATTCTCTGTGGGTATGATTAGCGGTTTTACCAGGGGTGCTATGGATCTGACATATTTGGTCCAAAATTTTGTTGAGGCTGGACAGTTCATCTCTAGCACCTTTAGAGGGCGGCTTTTGCTGACCTGGCCGAGAGCTTCTGAATCCGGCGTTTACCACCATGCTCTTCGGGGTGTCTTCTTTATTCCAGCGCTTATTATTTTTGTTGCGTCGTGATTTCCCGTTTTCATCTCTAACTTCGGATGTACTTGGGTCGCTGGTGCTACATCTGGCTAGCCAGCTATCCTCACCCGTGCAAAAGCGGGTCATGAGGCTTGTTAATGCTGCCATTGTTCTTGGCTTTTCTTGGCCGAGGTGTCTGGCAAGCCATTCGTCGCGGACGCTATGCTTAAAAGTTGCCTAGGCTTCGGCGTCCGAACATTCAACTATTTGGTTCTTTTTAGTAAGAAACCTGTTCCAAAGCTTTCGGGCTGACTCTCTGGGCTGTTGAGTTATATGACTCAAATCATCCACATCCAAAGGTCGGACATAAGTCCCTTAAAAATTTGCACGAAAATCGTCTTCGAGCTCTTCCCAGCTTCCAATGGAGTTTTCGGGGAGGCTTTTAAGCCAGTGCCGAGCTGGCCCTTTGAGCTTGAGGGGTAAGTACTTGATGGCGTGGAGATCATCTCCTTGAGCCATATGGATATGGAGGATATAGTCCTCAATCCAGACCCCAGGGTCTGTTGTTCCGTCGTATGCCTCTATGTTTACGGGTTTGAATCCCTCTGGAAATCCATGGTCCAGCACCTCATCGGTGAAACATAGGGGGTGTGCGGCACCCCTGTATCTGGGTGTACCGCGTTGTTCGGATGTTTGTTGTGTTGCATCGTATGCTGGAGCACGCTTGCGTGGTCCATAGATGGATCTGGTTGCGCTGTCCTATTGATGCGAGCCCTCGTGTGGATCGCGTATTGGCTTATGTGTGGCGTTGTTTGCCGCTCTATGTTGGCCGTTAGGACGTCTATCCGGCCAGGTGGTCGTTTTGATTTTTGGTTGCGGGGGATCTAAGGCCTCCTCATCGAATTCAGGTAGCAACTTCTGCTTCGGGTAGCTCTTGGTGGGGAGATTATCGCCGTACTTCGCTGCTGCGTTGAGTACTTTGCTCCATCTGATTCCGAGTGTGTCTTGTGCAACCTTGAGTCTTTGCTTCTGCTTTTTTAGACTCCTCGCGGTGGCAACAAGCCTTTGACGGGCATTCTGTTGCTCCGGGTGTCTGTCCGGTGTGAGGTCGTCCGGACTATTATCTTTGACAGAGTCAGGTTGTTCGGTTTGATTCTCTGTGTTGCCGTGGTCCGGCGATGGTTCACCCTATTCTAACGCTGGGTCTATATGATCATTGTTTCTGTCGAGGCGGGATTTGGAGCAGCGCTTACGCTGCCGCTTTGACTGCTTCTCGAGGGGACAACCCTTCGTTGCGTCCTTCCGTTCCTCATCGTTGTTTTCTTTTGGTGTGTTCACCATGTATACGTCATGTGATGAAGTGGGCGTCCAGTGCCCTGTGGGCAGTGGTTCCTGTTCATCTCCTGCATCGTCGCCCATACCGTTGATGTCTTCGGAGTCGAGGTCGAGCATGTCGGTTAAGTCATCGACAGTGGCTACTGAGTGGGTGGTGGGTGGGCGGCGAATTTCTTCATCATCCGCATCCCGATCCTGCCGGACATAGTTCGGCCAGGATCCTCCTGACAAGGAGAGGGACCTTAATGTGTTCGGTATGTCGCCAAGGGGCGAGTGCTGAAAAATATCTGCGGAGGTAAACTCCATGATCGTCGCCCAATCAGATTCGATAGGAACGGGCGCAGGCGGTTCGGAGTCCGTGGCCGGAGAAAGATCTGGCAGTTTAACAATACGGCTCTCGTGCAAGGTAAGGTCGATGTTTGGCTCGATCGCCGCTGAGGGTAAGGCCTCTGTGGCGGGGTCCATCCACCCGTCCATGGACGGCACAACTGGCTCCGAATTGAGGGTCGGAGCGGCTACCCGTGCGATCTCCTGAACACTGTCTGATGGTAGAGCTAAATCGTACTAATCGTGACCGCGTGACACACAAGGCAGAGGCTCGAATCCATCGAAGATCAAGTCTCCGCGGACATCGGCCGTGTAGTTTAAGCTTCCAAACCTGACCTGGTGGCCAGGGGCGTAGCCTTCAATCTGCTCCAGATGGCCAAGCGAATTGGCCCGCAGTGCAAAGCCGCCGAACACAAAGATCTGTCCGGGAAGGAAAGTCTCACCCTGGACTGCATCGCTATCGATGATAGTAGGAGCCATCAAGCCTAACAGCGACGACACAGAGGAACTCTCAATGAAAGCACCAATGTCGGTGTCAAAACCGGCGGATCTCGGGTAGGGGGTCCCGAACTGTGCGTCTAGGCGGATGGTAACAGGAGGCAGGGGACACGAAGTTTTACCCAGGTTCGGGCCCTCTTGATAGAGGTAAAACCCTACGTCCTGCTTCATTAATATTGATGATATGGGTAGTACAAGAGTAGATCTACCACGAGATCAGAGAGGCTAAACCCTAGAAGGTAGCCTATGGTATGATTGTGCGTTGTCCTACGGACTAAAACCCTCCGGTTTATATAGACACCGGAGAGGGCTAGGGTTACACAAGGTCCGTTACAAAGGAGGAGATATACATATCCGTACTAGCTTGCCTTCCATGCCAAGTAGAGTCCCATCCGGACACGAGACGAAGTCTTCAATCTTGTATCTTCATAGTCTAACAGTCCGGCCAAAGGATATAGTCCAGCTGTCCGGAGACCCCCCAATCCAGGACTCCCTCAGCGTACATGCGCACACCTGTTGACTCAATAGGATCAAAATGGAAATCACAAAGGATTTTAAGGAATATTGCTAGATATATGGAATTAACCATAATGCAAGCAGGCGAGAATTTCAAGAGCAATAGGCTACTAAGGATTTCGGAAGATCGAATAGTGTTTCAAAGAATTTTGTGAAACACATGAACAAATGGGGATGAGCGGATACTTGGTAAGTGAGAGGAATTATCAGTAGAGGTAATCATGTGATAAAGAACTGAAAGGCAGTAGGCACAAAGTATTCTCAGAACAAAAGAGAGAATTTCAGGGTATCTTGTGACAACAAGAGCAACTAGGATCGAAAATATGAACAACAAATGTAGGATGTTATCCACAAGGATTTATCGGTGGTAGGGGTCGCAACGGCGAAGGGCACAAGGGTCTCGAGAAAACATCGGAGAGTATCTTCGAATTCTTCTGGTGAAGCAGGCAACCATCCGGAATGAAGGGGCTCTCTGAGGAAAGTCGTTACGAGAACCTAATGTAGTTAGTAAATTCATTTAACCCGAATAGAAGAGAGAATAGAGTCCCAGAGTATAGACGAGGAATAAAAGATCCTAATACCACCCAATGGCGACGTGGGCCCATATGCCACACAACCAAGTTAATAAAACAGTTTTGGACGACTAGACTCAACTTCGGCCAAGGAGTTGGAAAGGGGGCTACCTACAGGCAGTCGGCTCTGATACCAACTTGTGACGCCCTCGATTGAATCGTACACCAATCATACACGCAAATGTGTACGATCAAGATCAAGGACTCACGGGAAGATACCACAACACAACTCTAGACACAAATTAAAATAATACAAGCTTTATATTACAAGCCAGGGGCCTCGAGGGCTCGAATACATAAGCTCGAATACACAAGAGTCAGCGGAAGCAACAATATCTGAGTACAGACATAAGTTAAACAAGTCTGCCTTAAGAAGGCTAGCACAAAAGCAACAACGATCGAAAAGGCAAGGCCTCCTGCCTGGGAGCCTCCTAACTACTCCAGGACGTCAGCGGCCATCACGTAGTAGTAGGCACCCTCGTGGTAGTAGTAGTCATCTAGTCGCAACAATCGGGTATAGGGGAAAAAGGTAGCAAAGCAACCGTGAGTACTCATCCAAAGTACTCGCAAGACTTACATCAGATCTCAACTAAGTATGCATATATATCAAAGGAAATGGGTTGTATCTGTGGACAAAACTGCAGAATGCCAGAAGAGAAGGGGAAAGCCTAGCCTATCGAAGACTAGCATCTTCAAGCATCTTGTAGCATATAGAAGAGTATAGATCAACATAATGTAAAGTAGTAGTAGCGTTATCAACCTCGGCCAGAGATCCTTTCTCGACTCCCTGCGAGAAAGCAATCCCAGAGCCATACTATCCAGTTATCACCTCAAGTATCCAGTTCTACTTGTATCGATCGGGATACAACTCCAAGTGTCCGTTACCGTAGGACAGGCTATCGATAGATGGTTTCTTCCCTGCAAGGGTGCACCAACTTACCCACCATGCTCGATTAACTTTGGTCGGGCACACTTTCCTGGGTCATGCGCGGCCTCGTCCAAACAATACGCCGCAACCCGACCTAGGCCTAATAGAGAGGTCAGCACGTCGGACTAAACCTGTGCCCCCAGGGGTCTTGGGCCATTGCCCCGGGAACTCCTACACGTTGTGTGGGTGGCCGGTGAGCAGACCTAGCTACCTCCTTAAAAAGGCAAGAGCCTACCGGTCCAACCCAGTGTGCGCCTCTCAGTCGCTGACGTCTAATAAGCTTTGGCTGATGTATACGACGCAGAACGCCCATACAATGCCCACGTGATGGTTAATGCTATTAGGCCAGAGGCCCCTCGGATCAAATATCCAAATCGTAGTGGATTAGGAACGCGCGGTTACAAGCAGAGACTCACGAAAGATGTGACCCCGTTGCCCCGTCTCAAGGACTTGCGGCAAGGGCTAGGAATGCCCGGCCACGCCTCGTAATTATCTCGTGGGAACCCTCCAGGTCAACCCGTCTCCACATCGCTCGCGGGTACCCCTCAGGGTTGACCCTCCTTTTCATGTAACAGTTGTAAAGTCCAAGTATCTGTGTGTCCAAATATCAAGGGGAAAACCCGAGGAATCACCCTGGTGAATTCCACTCGATGTAATCATCAAGGTGAACGTAAGAGGATCCACCCTCGAGGTTCACACATGAGGGGTTGCACGACAGAGCCGTATCGGAAGTGGTTAAAGAGGAAATCACCCTCGATGATCACGACTGAATAGCTACACTACAAAGGTCCCATCAGGAGTGATGTAAGAGGTTCCACCCTCGGCACTCGATGGTAACTCTGCAGAGTCGTACAACTAGGGGGTGATGTGCGATGTCGGGGCCTAGACGTCGATCACGTTGATCGAGTCATCAAACATAAAGCGGGGCAACTAGGACAAGGTTGGGGTGACTGATGGATCTCTAATCAACCTATACTAAGCAGTTTAGAATAAGCAGGTAAGGTATGAAAGCAGGTAACAAAAACAGGCTATGCATCAGAGTAGGATCATATAGAAAGCAGTAGCAGATCTAATGCAAGCATGAGAGGGAAAGAAATGGGCGATATCGAAATTCTCAAGGGGGGTTTGCTTGCCTGGAAGCTCCACTGAAAGGGAAGAAGAGTCGTCGTCAACGTAGTCGATCACAGGGGCATCAAGAGCAGTCTCGGGGTCTATCGGAGAGAAGAGGAGGAAGAAACAGTGGAT